>NC_072739.1:8733559-8980530 GCF_026930045.1 Uloborus diversus
ACTTCTAAAAAAAAAACACACTTTATAAACCTTAAAGTGGCCACTACTAAAGCACTGGCCACTGCTCTGGTGCGTTTACCTTACTCCTTCAAAGCATTAGCAACACAGAAATTACTAAATGCATTGAAGCAAAAACGAATAGTTCCAGCATAAGCCTGAAAGGTCTTTATGATTTCATCTAGGGATCTTGGTCTTCATGTGATTTCAGAAATAATTTCTTCCTTCGTTTCATAAACTGAAAATTTTCCAGGTAGAAAATGATGACCCCAAGAATCTAAGGTCATAAAAGGTCATAAATGTTCCAAACACCGCAGTAATGTAATTTTAATGACGATGGAGTTATTGAATAGCTCCTTTACAAAGAAAAATCCGCACTTGCTTCTCGATAAGGAAAAGTAATGGAAAATTTTTATGTACACGCAAGTGAGAAATGGCTGAGAAGAAATTTTGGTGTTTTAAGCTTTTTCGTTTTCTAAGCGAAGTAAAATGTAAGGACAAAATTAATTCCCCCAAACAATATCGCTTTGAATAACCATTAACCTTTAAATGCATCGTGTTGCCATTTGTCAACATACCCAATTTAGTGTTCTAAAATGCTATAAGAACAAATTGAAACTCTGCAGTTGCCAATAACCAAGTAAATACTCACAGAAGAATTAAATCAATTTTAAACTTGTGAATTAAACAATCTGATGAAACGCAAAAATAGATTCCTTTTTTCGGGCATTCACAAATATAGGACGGTTTTTTTTTATTTTTGTTTAGTGCGCTTGTACTGTCTAACCACGGCGGAAATGGACGCAGTTATTAGTTTTTAGGGATGCCAGCTGTTTCAGATATATGTTAGCCTCTTAATTGAACAGAGTCACATTCAAATGAGAAAAACACGCGCATCAAAGTTTTACTTTTCCCCTGATTCAGATAGACTCGTTTTAACTGGATGTTTGCCAATTTCGCACAATCCGTAGTTGATCTGTAAATATCTACTTCTGTTAATTCTATGGCGAATCAAGTTTTACTGCTGCTCAAATACAGTTGATCTCTATTTAACGACTTTCAAAGAACAAAAAAAATCGTCCTCAAGTAGAATGTATCCTTAAATAGAATGCTTCTAAAACTACAGTGGAACATCCGGGACCGTGAAAAGTCGTCTTTAAGTAGAGAAATCGTTAAATAGAGCATCGTTAAACAGAGAGTCAACTGTAATGAGGGATTTTCACAATATTTATCAATGTTTTGGAACATTTAACGGTAAATTACTATTTGTTGTTTTTTCAGTGAAAGCCCAATCTTTCCCAGTGGTTGTTTAACCATACTCTTATATAAATTAAACTATGAAGTATTTTTTGTATGGTTTGAACAGAAATTTAAAGCCAAAGAACATATTCCAAAGTGTTTTTAAAAAATCATACATTTAAGGGTTCACATTTCATTTCCATGGTTTGTGTGATGATTTTTTACTTCCTTTTACAAAAAAGGAAGTATTGTATTCGCGAAAAAATTTTCACTCAAAAATCGCCCTTAATTTCCATTTTGCTCACCCCCAAATGAATGTTGAGTTTTTTTTTCGATTCGACCACATGCGGAAAAGTGCCTAAGAATGTATAGACACGCGAAATATCCATTTTGACCATCACCGAGGTAATTACAACGACTTTTCTCGTGACGTCTGTATGTATGTGCGTATGTGCGTATGTGCGTATGTATCTCGCATAACTCAAAAATGGTATGTCCTAGAAAGTTGAAATTTGGTACATAGACTCGTAGTGGGGTCTAGTTGTGCACCTCCTATTTTGGTTGCATTCGGGTGTTTCTAAAGGGGTCTTTTGCACCTTTTTGGGGGGAAATCATTGTTAATTTCGATGCAAACTCAAGTGGTGTTATAATTTGGCGGTCACTTGGCGATATATCGCCAGTCTTTTGGTCGCCAAGTTTTGTCGCCAACTTGGCGAAAAATTTGGCGATTTTTTTTTTTTTTTTTTTAAAATCTGCTTTCAATGTGGCCATTGCTAGTGATATTTAAAGAGTTAGAGAGAGAATCCCATTAAAATTGCAATAATAGGGAAATAGCATTAAATTGGTGTAAAAGGAAGTCATGTGATGCACACATCAGCTCGTTTTTAATACTCTTACAATGAAATTTCATGCATTAACCTACTAATTAATTTTTGTTTTTTCAATTTAAAAAGCATAGAAAGAAATTAATATTTGATCATTTAACATCTGAACAGGTAAAACATCATCTAATAGGTAACTTGAAGTTTTAGTCCACTTACAACTAAATATGAGTACCCGTTCAAAAAATTCAGATGAAAGCTTAATTTTTGCTAATGTATTTAACCTTTCAAGCAATTTCTCTGTAAGCATACAGAAAATCCTGGTGTAACCTTACGCAGAATTGAGTGAGACGTTACGCTATAGTTACATTACCATGGTGTACCCTTCCACAAGCGATGGGTAACTTTACGCTAGTTATATCAGTTAAGTTACTTTGGAGCAGTGGAGGCAGCTAAGCTGATACCGAATTTATGGAGTAATGTTACACATTTTTTTTTTTACTGTGTATGAGCTCTTTTTGAGCAATCACGATTGCTTATTGTTCTCATTTGACTGTTTTGAATTCCTATCATTTTATTTTCCCACCAGCACCCTCTGCCAGCACCACCGCCGCGTCGACCGGCCTCACGATGCTGCGCCTCTTGCGAAAACCGTCTCCAGGTTGCGTCCATATCCTACACACACACGCATACCCACACACGCCTACACACTCATGCCTGCGCACAGACACAAACACACACTCCTACACACGCTTCTACGCAAACACATATGACTACATACACACACGCACACGAACGCCTACACACAGCACTGCATAGATAACACGCACACACATGCATACATACACACACACACACGCGCACCCACACACATGAGCCTACACAATCACACACACATGCGCCTACACAAACACACACGCGCATTCATAAACACACAGGCTCGTGATTGCGAAAAACATAATTTGAATTCAAGATGCCAAAAATTCAAATTAATATAATTTTTTTTCTTTTTTTTTTAAACCAAAGGGTCGCGAAATAAACACAAAAGTTAAAATTTGATGACGCTGCGTATAAATGTGTTTTGCAGTGTTTCTAACATATCCTTCTGTCACGTCAGGTCACCGACGTCTGTTATAAGCACGCAGGGTGCACGTAAGCATAACTCGAGCAATAGAACCTTCTGTGATGTGTGAATTTCATGCTGTTTGCTGTCATTTGATTTCTGTACACTAAGGAATGTGAAATAGCAGAAATTCATCGACAAATGAATAATACGTAGGAGGAAAACTATCATGAGTGACAGCAACGTGTAGATATGGTGCTGAAGCTTTGTTGAAGGATGTACAGAGGTTCGTGATGCATGCTGTCCGGACTTGAATCCAGCTGCTTTCTACACGGCTACTCAGATGAAAATCTGTTTCAGAAGACAAAAGTTTGGCTCAGACTAGCGCAAAGAATTAGTTGTAAGTCCATGCGGTTGACTTCTATGACAACGGTTGAGAAAGTTGGTGCCTTATAAAAAGACCAATGTCTATATTTGAACAATGGCAGTGTAGAGAAATAGCTGAATACAGTGGACTCCCTCTATCTGAATACTCTCGAATGTGAACACCCCGATATTTTGAACACATTTTGATGGTCCCGGAGAATTTTCATAGACTTGACATAGACTGACCTCTCTCTACTCTGAACACCCCGGTATTAATGGACGCTGTTTTTAACCTCATTCAATTACTACTTCTCTATATACTGAACATGTTCACAATCGGTGCTCAGGAATTCCTATGAATCGAATTGGAGAGTCTGAAATACATACACGATTTTGTCACAATGATTCGAGAGTTGTTAGGAGAAGATGAAGAGAGGAAGAAGAAAATTACTTTCCTGGATATTACTGCATCACATGAAATCATTAAGGTGAGCAATATCAGAGCTTGAAGTTTTTGCCACTGAACTATTCATTCACTATTATATTTTCAAGAGTCCAACCATTGTATTAAGTTGTATTCAAGACCTTCAAAATATGATTACCTTCAAGCAATATGCGCGGTCGCGAATCACTCGGAAATATTCTCACTTGAAAGAGCACGTACCTAGCATGAGAATACACAATGCAAAAACAGTTTAAAAATAGCATTTTTTTCCACAAACATTGCACCGATAGCTGTGTTGTAAAACTTTATTGTTGAATGTTACGTCAAACTTTTTAAATTAAAAAAGAAATAAATAAATGCAAGAGTTTAGGTTCTACTGAGTTGAATTCGACATTGCATTAGCCACCAATCCAAAATTCAGCACCTCTATCTGAAAGCTGGTATAGCGCACTGGGCAAAGTACTGAGCATAGTCCACTAACGCTATAGAATACATATTGTTACGGATCCGGTACGACTTTCAACTTTTTTGAAAGGACGACACAGTTCTTGAGAAAAATACAGGAGATTTATTTACACTATGTACAGAAAAGATCGTTAACAACTGCTAAATTAATCACCAGCAATTAAACAAATATCAATAAACATCATAAACTCAACGGTTACACACGTATTTACATCCAAATACGAAAATCAACACAGCGAAATGCCTCGCAATACACACAGAGCAAAATAAATGCTCTCAGCCCAAAGGCTCAGTCGAGACTGACTTTTTATGCCATGGAGGCTATTTATAAATCCCTGAAAAGTTTCCACAATGTTCCATTGAGAAGTTTCGGTAACATTCTACAAATATCTCGTACTTTCTTTTTATTCGTTCACAAATTTTATCAATGAGAAAAGAGGGGGGACCGTATACTTCAGTCGAATGTCAGAGGGTTGTATATTCATTACAAAAAACTATTTACAGGTTACGTTACTACAATAATTTTAGATGAAAGATAATGGAATAAACGCCCAAATTTAGCTAGATTACGACAAATTAATCACAAAAAGTAATTACTATTTACAGAATTTGTAACAATATACATTTATTATCCAGTCACCCTGTATAATTAACGCCTCCATAATCTTAACACTTTTATTCGGATCCATGACTGTTCAGAATAGAGAGAGTTCACTGTATCAAAATATTCCTAATTAAATTGTTCTCATTTTCATTTTGGCTTTCATTTCTGGAGCAATCGGACCTTGAAAAATTGGCCTTCAAAAATATGTAGTTATACCTCCCGGCGTACAAAGCATAAAAAAGAAGCAATCTGTTTTTCCTGTAAAAAAAAAAACATTTTCTATAAATGTTCCACTCTTAATCTATTTTACCCCTTTTCAATTTTTCATAATCAACTACTAAGATAAATCTAAATATACTTCGTCTTACATATCACGTCTCATTAAGCAAATTCCAAAAAAGAAAACTGTGCATCCTCCTCGCTTCGCTGGGCTCTATTTCATCCCAAAGAACTAAGAGAAAGAATGAGTGGATGGATTTTTTTTCCTTTCCCCGCACATTTCTAAAGATTCCGTGTTCTTTCGAACAAAAGCGCGAATCGCCCGCCTTTCAACACATTCGGAAACTCTCGAAACGAGGGATAAAAAACCGAGAGAAAGGTTATAAATAACGAGCAAGTGTGTTCTACAATAAAAGCAGGGGGTGGACGTCGATTTGTTACTTAGAACAGGGGAGCATGGAACCTTGAGTTTCGGGTAGAAGGGAGATGAGGATTCCACGCAAGAACGAATCGGAAATGGAAGGGATTGCTTTGCATATGATAGAATCGCCAACCCAAGTGTTAACATGTACCTGAGCAATGGAATGGAATTCTGTGCGATTTCGGATATTTGCGAAATCAGTTTAAGAAATGTCTCTCCTAATAATTTCACAACATTTTTGCCTGTTTTACTGTTTAATTTGGGAATTTATTGTTACAGGTGTAGATAAACTATGAATTTGAGTAACTATCCAGTGCTGGCAAAAAAAAAAAAAAAAAATCTTTGCATTTGGTTGGCAACTAAAAACTTTACATGCAAAATTCTTGTCATGATTTTACTTGGCATGATCCCTAGTCATTAAGCCAAATACCGAATAGTCTGGCAGATTTGTGGCCGAACATTCAGTATTCGGCCAAATGACTAAGGAACATGCCAAGTAAAATCATGATAAGAAGTTTCTATGTAAATTTTTTAATTGCTAACCAAATGTAAAGATTTTCTTTGCCGGCACTGTAATTAAATTTCCTCCATGCCAAATACATTTACAAAATTTACAAAAAAAAAAAAATCTGTGACCCACTTCCCCAATGAACTCTAATTTGAATTCTGAAACTTTGAATTACGAGTTGCAACAAGACACTACTCATTGGAGTTATTGTTTCTAGAAATGGATCCCCCCCCCCCGAAGCATATCCCTTTTCCTGGGGGGCTACGTGTGTATAGTTGAGTGTGTGTGTGTGTGTGTAGGCCTTTGTGTGTGTATATGTGTAAAGGCGTGCGCGAGTGTGTATGCGTATGAGCATGCGTGTGTAGGAGATGGACGCCGCTGCCCAAGAGAAGTGGAATACGGGGGACATTGTACAGTAAAATTACGCCCAAAAATGGCCAAACCCAAACATTCAAAAAAAAAAAAAAAGGTGAAACCTGTTGCAAATTACTTCTTACTCTTCCAGCAAGAAGGGGTAAAAAGTCCCAGCACTTTGCGCGTCGGGTTTTGTTGGGAAGGGGGGGGGGGACGAAATAATTTCTAATATCCTCTATTTAAATAAAAATAATTTCTATTACTTAAAAAAAATCTCAAACCTCGCAGAAACCACTCTATAATAGTAAAATAATAAACTCTCACAAAAAAATTCTAATTAACAGGGATGCACAGGCGGGGGGGGGGTGGAATAGGGGGGGGTCATGGAGCAGCTTTGCGTCATTGGAATTTTTAAGGCAGTTTTTTCAAGGGGTATTTCTTTTTTGAGGGCTTTTATTCTGGACTTCGTCACTCTTAAGGGGTGCGCCATCGCTTTTTTTTTGGCGGGGGGGGGGGGCCTGAATTTACATTCTAAAACCAACTATTGCAGTGAAGTTCACGAAAAAATTTCTCTGATTTAAACTTTTCCGAAGTACAAAATGCCACACAATGATATGGTAATGTCAGAATGATAATTCTAAAAGATCTAAGTGAGCTCAGTAACCAAATTATTTGTGACTGGAGTTATTAAACTGTTTAGAACGCTGGAAAACAAAGTTCATGTGCAGCATAAAAAAAGTCCAAATTGACCAAAGTTTCCTTACTTTTTCTCGAATAACAAACTTCAACTATTCTACAATCTTTTGCCATCACCGTAAGGAGGGACAAACCGAAATTGCCAATAGGGAGACGGGCAATGCTGCAATTCTGCACCCTCTAAGTCGGTGGGGGTTCTCATTTGCAAACACCGAGCTACCTCTCTTTTACGCAGCTGGTTATGTGAATTATGCTAAATATGCAGACATATACTTTCAACACTATATCAAACTTTTGAGTATATTATGCGATAAAAAAAAATTTGATCACATCAAACATCAGCTAAAACATCAGCTATCCAACGATCTAACGCAGTGACAAATTCAGGTGGTCTAGAACCTGTAGTGATTCAACGATAGAACAAGTCTTGATGAGAGCAATGAGCAATACAACAATAGAGTGCTAAATATTTACACCTTTTTGTCTCCCAGTTTGGAAATCACAATCCGTTTCTAAAGCCCCCAGAAGTTTCTTCCCTCTTAAGTTTATGGTGGTATTGCTCGCTGATGATAAGGTGAGTTGCGATGAGACCTTTAACGTTCGGGTAGTAACATCAAAGGATATTGAAGAAAAACAATTTTGTGGCATTTCTTTGTAAAGGAGGTAAACAGTTATGTCTTTAGCTTCTGTTACGAGAGTAGTTACTATCTGTAAAGATGTGTAAGCCCAAACCATCTTTTACACCGAATGGTATGAACAGTAAAGATGGAATAACAAATTGTTAAAAACATCTGGTACGAATTATGCGCTGATCCTCCATCAGTATTCGATGAATCTGGTTTCAGAAGAAAAGAAATCTTGTATCGTTAAAGTGCTATTATCTGAAGCAAAAGGTTCATCCACTTTCACAGAACGAACAGCTGGTGTCATATATGAGGCAGTGAGAAACAAAGGGATGTAAATGGACATTTTCATGTTTTAAATAAAACGCGTTTAAAGACAAGATCCTAGATAGGATTTCATTGATTTTCTTTTCTAAATCATGCTGTATAGAAGCAGCTACCAGGTCTACTAGTACCATCTCTTGCCTCTATCTCCAAATTTTTAATTTTGCCACTTCCATCCCTTTGCTTCTCACTGCCTCATATGTAATAGATGGAAGATACCTGCTTGATCATATTTTTGGTAATGATCTGTAAGCTTCAAGGAAATATGCCAGCAATGCAGTGTATATGTAATTTGCAAGTATGGGAAAGCTAGTGTCATTTTTGATGGGTGCAAAGAAAGCACCACAGAAATATGAATGAAATCCTATTACAACATCTAAGCCTTCTGCTCTAGAAGACTTTCCGCGTCTCAAATCTTGTGCTAGCTCTGAGGGGTTCATTGGATATAGTGAATGTTAGAAAAGTCTGAAAGTGGACTGAAGTGCTCAATTATATGCACAAACTGTGTTAAACATAGCTGCAACAATAACGATTTTGCTGAGGATCTAGATCCAAAAAACATCTTGATAACGAAGACTTTTTGTTACAAGCTTAGGAGAAATCATTTGAAAGCAAAAAACAGTTCAGCGTAATTTTTCTGATCATTGAATCTAATGTGCACCATTAGAGGGGGTGGGGGGAAGGATAATATTTTAGTATATAATTTCGTTTTGGGAGGTGAGCTACTGTTCTTATGAGGTGGACTGTCCTGATTTAATGCATTTTTGAATCGCATGAAATAATACTTCTACTTGAAATAAAAAGGGGGGAGGGTGAGGATTTATTTTATTTGGCAGAGGGGGGGGGGGGTGCTGTAGCTTTGAGAGGAGATGCACCATCAATCTTGGAAGATGGACACACTCGATTTCTAACTTTAACTTAGCATAAAATAATGTTTCCATGTGAAATGTATGGAGGGGGGTTCGAGGGTATTGCTTCGTTTTGCGGGGATAGAGGGGCTCTGTAGCATTGGTGGGTTATGTCATCCCTCTTGGGGGTCAAACACCTTTAATTTCATGCTTTTAAATTTAGTAAAACATATTATTCTCACTTTAAATTTACTCTAAAAATTCTGGAAAAATACCCAAAACAGCAATTTTTAGATGCCCCCCATTCCAAAACCCGACGCACAATGGGGTGGGACTTTTTACCTGTTCTTATTGGGAGGGTAATAAACAATTTGCACCAGGTTTAGCTTTTTTTTTTTTGGATGTTTGGGTCCGATTCCTATTTTTACTGTACTAACAGTGCTTAAGACCAGAGGAGCCGCGCCGGTGGGCGGTGGTGCTGCAGACGCCCCTGATCCAAGCTGAAAAAGGAACCACAACACCAAGGATGGTCAAGTGAGAACAATAAGCAATCGAGATTGCTCAAAAGACACTAATTTGGAGCTTCATTTGGTTTTCTTCCCCAAAATTGAATCAAAAAGAATTCGTATCCTGAACTTTTTGACAGACTATAACCACATATCGTCGACTCAAAGCAACAGTAGGATCTAACTTACTGTCATTTCTAGGATTAGAGGTCTTACTGTTCTTCTGAGGCGACAATATTATTTACTCATCTCAGTCCCCACTAAGTTAAAACAATTGCAAATTCATTTTATTTTCCACATACGTTTTTTCACCAAAAAAAAAGTTAGATTTTAAAATGTCAATACGATATGCTATTACTTTCTTCATTATCTTCAGCCTTTGATATACCTTCCATATTCTTATAATATTTCCCTACCCTTTCTGCCTCTGAACATTGTATTCCAGTTGAATAATTTCTAAAATATTCGTCATCCTTTAACCACAGTTTTCTTAGTCTTCAGTTATGTCAAGTGACTATCGATTTCTTTGTTATTGTTGTCTGATGCTTCGGTGTGATCTATCCATAACAAACGCTGCCGTTCATTACATTTTACTGTGAATTCCCATTTTTTTCTTGGGGAAGAGAGGGGTGACACACCTGCTACTTTGATACCAAATGCCAAACCTTTAAGCTGCAGTCTGGGTCACACGAGATTTATTCAGTGGTTTCCATCTTACATAGGACTGGAAATGAAATTGCTGTAATCATGAACTTTAAATGATATTTTGAGAGACATTTTAGCAAACAAGTTCCGAAATAAAAACTTCAAATCGGATTTTGCATGTCACTTTGATCCATCCATGGTACTCAAAAAAATATCTCTCTGCTGTGCTCTAATATCAAATGGAGTAGAGGAGTGCAAATCACTATTGGCAGACTCGTTAGTGTGCACACGAGGAGTCTTGCATTTGACGATGGACAAGAATTAATTTCTAGAATGCTCAAAATGAATTTCTATGCTAGGAACTCTTGATCACATATCGGTTAGTTTGGAACTTGTGTTCTACAGCAGTATTTGTTTATGACCTTTTGAAGATTTATGATCTTCATGGACGTGCTATCGGCAGGCCCAAGAAAGAAAAAAGTCACAACAGTCTCTGTTTCTACCACTGATGACTACATTCAATTCGGCAATTATGGGAACATATTTAGTTAGATGAAAGTGTTTTTCTGACACTATGAATGATATTTTAACTCTCTGGCACTAAGGTATATGCTGAACCAAAGCCTTCCGAATAGTTCGACTACAAGCAATTTGTACCATTGGCATTATGTTTAATTCTCTGATTTGAAGATAGATTTTGTTTTAAAAGCTTTGTGTGGTTATTCTGACTTATCATCTCCGTGAACTTAAATTTCAGGGATGTAAATTAATGTAAAAAAGGAAGTGAAAATGTTTTCATATGCTTAACATGTGCAGATTGTAGCAACGAACAAAATTTTTTCCTGAAATATGTATCTATTAGGCCTATATTCATGGAAAATTCCTCACCTCCGTGACAGACTTTATCAATGTCGTTATTTCTGAGGTGAAAATTAATGATGAAGGAGAAATACATCAACAATAGGCATTCTACCAAAATTATAAATTGCCAGTATATCTTCAAATTTGCTAGATACTATTTTTAACATACATTTTAAACTATTAATAAAACAATACTTTAATTAAGAGAGCTTAATATTATGTTCCCACTAATCATTATAATCAATTGTTTGTTACATTACAATCTGATTGTTTGCACATCTCACAAAATTGCTACTTTGATACTAAATTAGTCTCGATTTTTAAGTATGAAAAGTTGTTTTCTTTTTTTTTTTTTTCCGTGAACAAGGCATTTTTTTTATTTTTTTATTTATGAGTAAAATAATTGGAACTTAGCTGGGCCATTGTTTATGGTTACTTCCAATAGGTAACACTTTCGTGTAAGAATAAAAAAAAAGAAAACAAAAGGTTTCGAAATTGAAAAATATTTGCTTTCAAAAGTTACGTTTTCTGGAGAATGACCCAAATCTTCTTTTAACGAATGCCAGTTTTAATCAATGGACTATGATTTGAAAACTAGTTTCTGTAAAATCACCACATGTTCAATATCAGACACTAAAGCAAATTTGTTTCGCCAAGTTCAGGTCGATCCATACGTGTAAGACGGAAGTGATTTAAGAAAAATCTCTCCCTGCAAAGGGTGGGCCTCCATTCATAAATCTAAGAGAGGCCAATTAGAGGTTCTGATACCTTCTACTTAGGGATGTTCGTCTGGCACTCCAGACCCCTTCTGCTTTTAATCTGCACTCGAGAAAGAAGAGGGAGAACCTAAGGAATGACTCTTAGTTGAGGGGGAAACAGTCTTTAAGCCGTAAATTTTATAAGCGGGTATTTTTTAATTCATTTTTTCCGCACAAGAGATTCTGATATATTTTTAAGGAGGGTTTTTTTTTTCTTGCCATACGCATGATGAAGCAGACATTCTTGAAATATTTCTAAGCGTGTGCTTGACTCCTTCGAAATACCCATTTCTCGTGCTCGGTGTTGAGAAATATTCCTAGCAGACGTTATTATTGCACATTTTTTTCTGCTGAGGAATGGTGTTATTATTTGGATTATTTAGGGGAAGACTACAGGAAGTGTTTTTGGAGAGGAAAAAAATGCGTGACTTATAAACACGCTGTGCGAATTTTGTTTCTGGTTGATTATTCCAAATTATAACGAGCGAAATGAAACATTGAGCTTCGAACCGAAAAAAAGCGAAGCAGAAAGAAGCCTTATTTTAAACAACTTTTTTTAGCATTTTAAATGAGTTCGAAATAAGAATATATGTACAGGCGTTCCTCGTATAACACGTTCAATTCGTTCCGTGTAGTATCAAAACCGTGTTCTACGAAACTTTTGCAAGAATATTTTTTAAACTTATTTTTCACACTAATTAATCATGCACATTCCCGTTTGTGAAAATTGCAACACCATGAAGGAAGCATCATAGTTGAATGAAATTTAATACACAGTTGAGTGGTAATGGTACAAAAAAATGATTACATTTTCAAACCAAACAAACAATGAAAAGAGACAGAAATTAGTATTTTGTGTGGCCACCACGCGGCGCAATAAGAGCTGCTACACGACTCGGCATGGAGTGAAACTAAGTTTGAATATCTGCCTGCGGAAGAGTATTCCATATTGTTGGTATGCGCAACCGAAGTTCGTCTGTCGAAGAAACAGGACGAGGATCACGAGCGAGACGCCACACTACGAAATCCCACACATGTTCAATCGGTGACATATCCGGGAAATATGCAGGCCAAGGAAGAAGCTGTACCTGCTGCGAATCAAGGTAGGATTTGACAGTCCTGTCGACATGTGGACGGGCATTATCCTGCTGGAATACAGCCCCTGGCAATCGATGCAGAAAAAGAATAGCTTGGGGCTGTAAAACTTCGTTTATGTATCGGGTGCTGTTCAAATTGCCCACAATTCGTAGCAATTGTGATCGTCCATGATATACTATGGCACCCCAGACCATAACTCCGGGTGTTCGTCCACTGTGTTGTTCGATAATTAGTGATGTTCCGGATATCCGTATCCGTATCCGCGCATATAGCCGAGGGAAAATAAAGATCTGTATCCGGACCCGTTACTTTATTGACGGATCTTAAATGGAGCTTTTCTATTCTAAAAATTCTTAAATATTTGAATAAAAGACTACTAAATTCCGTTTCAATTAAGTTTTATTCCCTATTTAAATTATAAGGTATCATTTCCGAGGCCAATTTGTACCCCCGTCGCAAAAAGGAAGGTATAATAAGTTTTAAAAATATGCGTCTAAATAGACGCACATATACGCACATGTGGCATCGTAGCTCCTAAACAGATAAACCGATTTCGATTGTTCTTTATTTCGTTCAAAAGCTGGCTTGAAAGAATGTGCTTAGATCAGCCTCGTTTTTGTAGAACTTTAATTACCGGAGTGCCGGAGATATTAATTAAAAATATCGTTAAAAATATTGGTCGGGGACATTTTTTTTTAAATTTAATATTGGTTTTTGTTATGTATTTTGGGGGGGGGGGGGTGTTATTTTTCATTTTGTTTTTCTCGGCATCCTTCAAAAAAAAAGTGATACTAAATTCTCTATTTACTGACTGAAAAGGTATTCCCGGCTCAGTTATTTTGTCGGTCCGGGTAAGTTGGTTGGAATGGGTCAGCGCTGCATTTATACTGAAATAAAATGCGAAAAAATATTTCTATCATGTCCAGAAGCAGCTTTACACTCTTGCTCCTGTATCCGACATCTAACGAGCAAGCTAAAAATAATTTTTCACATTCTATCTAAGCATTAATGCAAAGCTGACTCATTCCTTCAACTCTCCCTCAATTTTAACGGAGATTTCTTTAAAGAGCAAATCATAGTCTTGATTATATTTTCGCCGTAGATGACATTTTTTGAAGAAACTGCCATCACCCTGACGGGATGCATGTAAGCTACCTTTACTCCTGTTCGGTCATAGGAAAATTTCAGGCCCTCTCATTGGCTTATTCGAGTGTCAATCAAAGCTTCAAAGCTGTGACGTACTGCAATGTTGCTAGTCCTCTCTCGCAGTGTTTCATGTTTGTAATCTGCTAATACGAATAAGCAGTTGCAAATGAGATCTTTAATTGAATGTTGCTGACAAAAGCAGAATTATTATTTCCAATCAATTTCATCCTTTGCAAAACAAATGAAAGCTTTTATTGAGAAGCTATGCTTCGAAATAAAAATAGGTGGCGCCATCTTTAAGCAAAAAATGTATGTTTTACGACATCGATTTAATTTAAATCGAAGTTATTTTAAAAATAATTTTCACGGTAAATTATTTTGTTGATGGAAAAGCGAATTCCGCAATTTTTCATATTCTAAATGATATTTAAAGCAATTTAAACAGCTCTTCTTAAAGAAATGATTACCATTTAAGTTAATAACAAATACTTATTTTGAATAATTTTATACATGCTAATTTCTAATATAATTTGCTCTTGTGCCAGTAAATAAATTGTTTATCGTATAACTTTTCTTTATCGTTGCTATACCTATTGTTTCACATTGTATCTGGCTGATATATTATGTACATCTGTTTTACAATATTTACTTTATTTTTATGTGAGTTCAATATGAATAAATTATGATTAGTTCCCTGTTGGTTTTCAAGTACATGTGACTGGCTTTGAAAGCCATTATTATTAAAGTAATAATTCTTCCACATCATATGAAGAGAAATTACATTTTCATAAAACAGTTGCAAAACGATTCAGAACCAAAGAAGTTTTGTAACACACACACGCACAAACACTTTTATTGATAAAATATGTACATCAAGGAAAATAATGCAAAATATGAAAGTGCGCTCACCCTAATTTCCAACTTCTCAAGCTCTAGGAGAAACACAGAGTTGTAAAGCAGCTTGTTTCAAAAACAACTTAAGTTTCGACACTTTTCAAAAAAAAAAAAATATTTTCACAAGATTTTAAATTTAATTTTTTTAATAGTTTAAAAATTTTTCAATCAGTGTATGATATTTAATGTATTTGAACGATTACATTCAAATGGTTTCAGAACTATTCATGAAACCACGAAGGTCGTATCAGCAGTACAGCAAAAAAAAAAAAGGAAAACTTTTTTGCTAATTTTGCTGAAACTATTTAGCAGCTGCTGATCTCTTCATGGGCCCAGTCTAAAATATTTAGTTGTATTTATTACAATACATTAAAAGTCATATATTGATTTCAGATTTTTCAAAATTGTCTCAAAAATGGTTGAGTTTTCAAGTTTTAGAATTTTTGTGAAATTTTTTTTCTCCAAATGTTTTTAAGTTAAATAGTAAATGAAACTGCATGAAATTCTCTTGAATTGCCTTATCAACTGTGCGTGATAATTTTTTTTTTCAAAATAATAAATGAATTTAAGGTGTCAAAAGGTGCGATTTCTGAAAGTTTGACTTGAAAGTGATTTGACTTGAAATAACATATATATGATTTTACATTAAGAAACATTGCTTTTTAATGTTATTTTCAATTATTTCATTCAAGGGTTTAAACTACCTATTCCTTTTTACATAACTTTAAATATTATGAAGAATATTAAAAGATAAAGAATTCGCCGCTTAATTTAAAAAACTTACATTGAGAATTAGTTGACAAATGAGCTTAACTAAACTCCAATAGTACCTTCTTCAAAAGCGTCATTTTTTGCTTATAGATAATGCTATTTATTCTTTTAATTATGTATTTTACATGTTTTTTTAATGCAGAGCATTATTTTATTTTATGAGTTATGAAATTAATATGAGAAAAGAAGGATATGTTCGCCACACTCGCTCAATATTCAATTGGAAGTCTCATTCTCGGATGCTAACTCATATTCAATAGAAATTAGCTAGAAATAAACTGGCACAAGAGAAAATTATATTAGAAATTATTATGTATTAAATTATTCACTAGAAGTATTTATTATTAACTTAAATGGTAATCATTTCTTTAAGAAGAGCTGTTTAAATTGCATTAAATATTATTAAGAATATGAAAAATTGCGGAATTCGCTTTTCCATCAACAAAATAATTTACCGTGAGAATTATTTTAAAAATAACCTCAATTAGAATTAAAACGATGTCGTGAAACATGCATTTTTTGCTTAAAGATGGCGCCACCTATTTTTATTTCGAAGCATACCTTCTCAATAAAAACTTTCATTTGTTTTGCAAAGGATGAAATTGATTGGAAATAATAATGCTGCTTTTGTCAGCAACATTCAATTAAAGATCTCATTTGCAAATGCTTATTCGTATTAACAGATTACAAACATGAAACACTGCGAGAGAGGACTAGCAACATTGCAGTACGTCACAGCTTTGAAGCTTTGATTGACACTCGAATAAGCCAATGAGAGGGCCTGAAATTTTCCTATGACCGAACAGGAGTAAAGGTAGCTTATATGCGATCCGGCACATTACTATCGACAATGCCCTGCGGAATGTGCCGCTCGCCGGCATAGCGCCTGACACGAAATTCGGCCATCATGGTGCCACAAATTGAAGCGGGATTCGTCAGCAAAGACGACCTGCTGCCAATCAGCACGGTGACGGATGACCAATGAGGACTCCAAAAACTATTACAAGGTCCCTAGCTGAGTAAAGGTTGTTTATATACCTCCTTGCAATGTTTCAGTAACAGTTTTCTACTTTTTGTTTTACTTGTGGAAGCCTTCTCGCGAATGCCTATTTTAAGTTATTAAAATCCTGTACTGTAATGTTCTATGTAATGTAATTAATTATAGAAATCTTGCGACGCTGTCAAATTATATTGGCCTTTAGGCATTCTATTGTTCGAGTTCAAAGTAGTGCCCTTTTTATTAAAGTAATTTATTTTACATTTTATATCTGATGTGGTTCAAAGTGACCATCAAAGGCTGAGACAAGTTAAGGAGTCATTTTCAAATGGTTTTTATAACTTTTATGTCTTGAGTTTTGTATAAAAATTATAAAAACGTAACATACGATAATTTAAAAGTTTGTTGTAAAGTTTATAGCAGTAGATATAGTAATGCTATTGAAATATGAGTTGGTCAGTTAAAAAAAAAAATTAAAAATAGTGGATCAAATTTACCTTGAACCAGTTGTATAGTTGAAAAATAAATAAATAAATAAATACTTTGTGTGGAAAAGTAAATGGTGATCAACAACGTTTAGACGCACAAAATTAGCAGATTACTGCATACACGTGTTTCGAGGTTTAAGGGAACTGCTTTTTCAATGTAAATAGTGTGCTTTTGGATGAAAAGTCATCCAGGAAAGCAACAAGAATGAAATCTATGTAATAAACTTCGGCTGTCAGTTCCATTTTTTTTTGTTTATGTTGTTAATTTGCTATTTAAACTATCTTTTATTCATTTTCGTTGCTTTTACTAAATGTCTTTTCATCCAAAAGCTCACTATTAGCATTGAAAAATAAGTTCTCTGAAACCTCAAAACACGTGTATGCAGCAATCTGCTAATTTTGTGCGTCCAAACATTGTTGATTACCATTTACAGTTGTACAGTTGTTGCAAAGATCATCTCCTTTATGATACAAGTATATGACCCAAATAAAAGTACCGACAATCATCTTCTAACTGATACCCCTAGCATAAGGAACTTACTCCCCTCCCCGTGCAGTAAAAATCTTCCATCAGAGCGGGGGGGGGGGATATTATCCCCGCACGCCGATCCCACCTTATCGATTTTGTGGGTCATCGGATTTAAGCACCTTCCATCCATGTATGGGTGCTGCTTATTGCGATCGTCAGACAGGTGCTTTTCTTAAAGCGCGACATTAGGGAAATGAAGGACTCGATTAGCCTCATGATTCGGCGACATTTTATCGACGGATGCTTTCATAATGCCATCATCGGAACTCGATTTGGAACGATTTGGATCCCCATCTTTGTTTATGCTGTATTCGAAAAACCACTGCTTCTGTCATTGCGTGGTAAAGAATGAATTCGGCATTATTTAGCTCAATTTCCTTAATTGGTTTGAAATGGTTATTTATTGAATTTTAAAGCGGCAAACAGTTAGTTTTTCTGTGAAAATTCACAGATTTTTCAGTTCTTCTCAATTGTTCAAAATGTGAATGAACTACTGTATTGCCCGGCTTTACCCAGTCTACCTTGAAAATAAAAGTTGTGTCAAGTGCCGTGTGTTCAACAATAAGGCTTGAATAAAAGAAAAAAAAAATTAAAAATTAATTTGAATTTTGACCTCTTGAATTCAAATTATGTTTTTCGCAATCAGGAGTGTGTGTGTGTATGTAGGCGTGTGTGTTTATGTGTGTGGGGGTATGTGTGTTTGTGTGTAGGGGTATGTGTGTTTGTGTGTAGGGGTATGTGTGTTTGTGTGTAGGGGTATGTGTGTTTGTGTGTAGGGGTATGTGTGTTTGTGTGTATGGGGTAAGTGTATATGTGTGTAGGCATGTGTGTTTATGTCTATATGTGCAAGCATAAGTGTGTGGATAGTTGTGTGTAGGTGTGTGTGTATGTGTAATTGTCTGTATGTATGCGTGTGTGTGCATGTGTTTGAGTGTGTTTATGCGTTTGTGTATGTGTGTAGACGAATGTATGTGTGTGTATGTGTTTGTGTGTGTGTGTGTGTACGTGCGTGTATGTATGCGTGTAAGTGTAGGATATTGACGCAACCTGGAGACGGTTTTCGATAGAGGAGCAGCATCGTGAGGCGGCCGGTCGACAGTGATGCAGCAGAAGGTGCTGGCGGGAAAATAAAATGATAGGACCTCAAAACAGTCAAATGAAAGCAATAAGCAATCGTGATTGCTCAAAAAAACATCAAGAAAAATTTCCCTTCCAAACAATGACAACAGATATTAAAATACTTTTAAGGAATTAAAATGAGAAAGATGGATTTAAAAAGCGTAACCATAGAAACACAAAATAAAATAAGTTTAAGAAATTGATAAGAGAAAGATGGAAAGAATTAATGGATTCAAAAAGAGTAAATTTGGAAACGCGAAAATGAAATGGTTAACAACTTGAATGGAGATGAGATTTTTCGAACTCGATTTAAAAAGGCTTATAACTGTTTTTCCTTTCAAGATAGAAGCTTAGTTTTCCGACCAATGGTCGAGATAGGCCTGGAGTAAAAAATTTCGCTTTTTCCAATGGTGTCAAAAAGAAAACTGTATCCAAACTGCCAGATATGCCCTACTGTAGAGACTTTAGTACGATTCAGAGTCTATTTTTCTGCCCGAAACTTCGTGACACTTAGAGTTATTTTTGAAGCATTCAGAATTAATATATAAAATTGGGGTAATCTTTTGTCGTGTAATTTCGTTCAACACAATTTCTTTCTCTTGCACTTCTAGACTAAATATTATGAAAAAATTGTTTGAATTGAAAGCGTTCATAATACAAAGTTCATTAGTAATTAAAATTTCTGAAATGTAACACCTAACTGTATGATAAAAGGAACTTTACTGATTTCATATGAACTAATGCGTTACTTTTAGGCCTACAAATGACAAAAAATACGTTTAAAAACCTGTTTTAAATATTTTTAAACGAGCTGATGTGTGCATCACCTAACTTTCTTTTACTCCAATTTAATGTCATTTCCCCATTACTGACAATTTTAAAGTGATTCAATAGTTTACTCTCTAAATATCATTAACAGTGGCCAAATTGAAACAAATTTTTTAAAAAATGCCAAATTTGTCGCTAAGTTGGCGACAAAACTTGGCGACCAAAAGACTGGCGATATATCTCGAAGTGTCCAGTTGGCGACAAAACTTGGCGACCAAAAGACTGGCGATATATCGCGAAGTGTCCGCCAAATTATTACAGCACTTGAGATTACATCGAAATTAACAATGATTTCCCCCCAAAAAGGGGCAAAAGATCCCTTTAGAAACACCCGAATGCAACCAAAAAGGAAGCTGCACAACTAGACCCGAAAAGAGGTCTACGTACCAAATTTCAACTTTCTAGGATATACCATTCTTGAGTTATGCGACATACATCCGCACATACAGACGTCACGAGAAAACTCGTTGTAATTAACTCGAGAATCGTCATTATGGATATTTCGCGTGTCTATACGTTCTTAGGCACTTATCCACGTGTGGTCGAGTCGAAAAAAAAAACTCAATATTCATTCGGGGGTGAGTAAAATGGAAATTAAGGTCGATTTTTGAGTGAAAATTTTTTCGCGAATACAATACTTCCTTTTTTGTGAAAAGGAAGTAAAAAGCGTATGTAATGCAATTTTCAGATTAAATCAATTGAAAGCGAATTTGACTGATATTAAATAATCAATGTTGCATGCGGAAAGAAAGTTCCTTCGTACTGCGAGCTTCGCTTCAGGAAAAAATTAAATACAGCAATAACTTATAGATTTTCAAACAATAAAAGCTAATTTAGCAATGCGCAGAAGTCGACGCTATTTTTAATATAAAAATTTGATATTCCAGGTACTCCAGTAAAAATGTGAAAAAAATAAATGATGCTGTCTGTTCTCTTAACAAGTGCATTATGTATTTCACTTAGGGTTCGTCGGGGTAATTTGGGTAAAAGTTATATTTGATTGAATAAAATGAAAACTATTCATTTGATGCACCTACAAAAATTCAGTTATAAACATCATCCTTACCCATGATTATATGCTGAAAAAATTTTGCCAACACTCTTTTTGAAATTGATAAAAAATAAATTAAACTTTTTGTTGATGTCAATGCAATAAAACCACCTACTTCCAAATAGTGCTCCTAATTAATCTTCCACTCTATGTTTTTCAAGTTTAGGTATGTAGACATTACATATGTTTACTTTAATTTGGCATTGAATTGAAACATTTAACATAATTAGTTTTCATGTAATTAATGATCTAAAAATATGGGGTAATTCGGGTATACATTACATTTTACCAATCAGAAGGACAAATAATAATTTTATTGGACTTCAAACGTAGGAAAGTATGTGCATCATCACTCCCAAGGTAAAATATGCTAAAAATTAATTGGAAGGTTGTTTAAATTTGCTTAAATGTTCTGTAACGAAAAACTACTTCCCATCCATTAACGGTTTGTCATATCGTGCTATTTCCAGTCGAAAATCCATCTTAATATTTAAAAAGATTAGTATTCATACTATCCCATTATTTTTATTGTACCTAAATTCAACCTAAGTTTGAAAACATTGAGTAAGATTATTATTAAAACCATGTTTTGCTCTCTAACCATTACTATACCCAAATTCCCCCATCCACGGTGTAATTTGGGTATAGTGAAACTTATATTTGCCATTTATATTCAAATGGGTCTATTAACATGTAATTTGTAGAAAACTATTCTGGAAAGTCATAATGTTAAGCTGAAACAAGAAAAAGAAAAATATATGTATACATAAATTTATTATACAGGACTGGAAAGTTCAAAGTAGGCCATTTTTATACCCAAATTACCCTGACAGACCCTACTGGATTTGCTTTTTACAGTAAAAACAAATTCAGACCCACATTAGATTTAATTTAGAAGAAGGAAGATCAAAACAAAGTCAAATTTTGAGCGCTGATTGTATTTTTTATGATTAATTTTTGTTAGGGATATCCAAAATACGGATGCTATCAAGTTACCAGCTGACATTTGAATCTTTGGTCCCTTCGGCTGACAGGCTACTGTCTACTCGGCTTTGCGATATTTTTTTATTCAGGTGTGTAGTAGTTAGTGGATCCATATTTCATCCGTTCTTGCAAACCAACGCAAGAAATCTTATACTCTCAAGCGAAATCCATCCTGAATGGGGTCGTTTCCAATATTTTAAAAGTTTTTTTTTTTTTTTTTTTTTTTTTTTTAAGAACATGCTTAAAAACATAGGATCTAACCATTTTTTAAATAATTTGTTTAAGTTTAATATTTTTAAAAAATTACTTAAATCGGAGATCTTTTATTGTTTACATTTCTTGCCGATGACATCACAAATGATGAAATGCCATTCCATGTTGCCATTCACAGAGCAAAATATTTAACTCGCATCTTTACTCACGTGTATTGGCAACGATATGGTTGATAGCTAGTGTAGAGCGCAATTTTAATTCGCTTCTTGATTATCATAACGTGGAAACGCGGTACAAAGATGCGCCAAAAAGCATCATTTGCGACTTCATCTAGACCACGCCTTGTTTGAAAAATCGGACATTTAAAAAAATTAATTAAAAAATAAATGTTGGGAAAATGAAAGAATTTTCTGGGTTCATGTTTTTTTTTTTGCTTATTCTATCAATTTCAGTGACTAAAAGTACTACTTTTGACTGAAGGAAACAACCCCATCGTCGACGCGTTGTTATTTTTGGTTCTTTGTAAACGAACGAAGCTTTGAGTTCGGAAGCAATCTAAGCTTGCTCAAACTTTCATATAAAATTGTAAACACACTGACTTCTGATAATTTCATCTGCGGGCAATGTCACGCAACTTCAGTTTACGATCGGCCAGAAACGATTTTGTGAACTGTTTTATGTTTTTTGGAAAAACTACCGATTTGGGCGATCATATCGTTTGGCAGCATCGAATTTGTTCGACTGTGATTAAATTCAGCATAACCAACAATTACAGTTTCCTAGTGCAGAGTCTCCATAATGCTTATCAAATCATTATTTGACTTCAGTCTTTTTACCAATAAAGAAACAATGCCTAATAAATACACAAAATTCTGTTTTAGTCATTGTTTTGAAAAACTGAACGTCAGATTTGTCATGAACTTTTACCACGTATACGTATCGTTAAAACGTTAGTACTATCCAAAAATCATAAGAGTTTTTCAACAGAGGTGCTATTTACATGTCAGAGTGGGAACTTATTGAGTAGTGTATTAGTTATGTATGATGTGAGTATAAATAAACGCAGTACGCAAGGCGAATGAAAACCGTTCCAATAATGATAACAACACATTTCCAAAATTACGTTCAATACTCTTAATATCAAGATCAAACGTTATTCAAGGTCGCATATAGCTTCTGGTTTTTGTGGCGGTCATTACTGAAGCATGAGAACATAAAGGAACTGAGCACAAATCGGGATATTCCTCAATAAGAGCCCAAAAACCAGAAGGGATGTTATAAGTGTAATATTTAAGCACAAATAGGGAGGGAGTTAGCCCTGGAACTTTTTGGTTATTGAAGTATCTAAAATGGAGTCTTGGGATATCTTTGGCAGTGTTAAGGGGGCGAGTCATGATCATGACTTCCATGACCCATGAGGCATTATTAAAATGTGAAAATGAACACCAAAATTGGTCAGATCCTTCAATATTAGCACTCAAACAGGAAGAGGGAATGTTAAGTGAACGTTTGGGGCACAAGTAGGGAGTCTAGGACTCTGTTCTGGTGATTTTTCATAATTGAAGTTCTAAAAATGTAGCTTAGGATATTTTGGGTAGCGATAAGGACGGCGGTGGGGACATGTTGCCATGACCCATCCCCTGAATCTGTGCTTCATGTGATGAACGGTGGTCCTTTACCAGAGAGCATCCAATCTACTGTAAGTTTTCGAATACGACAAGCTGAGTTTAATACTCAAAATGCCTCATTTCAAATGCCTTCATTTTAAATTCTGGCTGCCTGAGCTGAAACTCATACTCCATCTATAAAAGACCCGTAAGTGAATCCGAAAACATCTTGAATATTTATTTTTCAATATGGCTCCATTACATTAAATGCTACATTGTTTGCATTAAAAGGAAGTTTAGGAGAATATTTGTCTTCTGTAGATACACCCTACCTCTATAAACACATCCCCCCAAACACATTAAGGATAAGTATATCATCCAGGGTGGTTTTTCCATCTTAGGGGATGTACCGCCCATTTGCTGAAGAAAATGACTCCTCCGGTCTCCCTTCTTTAAGTCGCTTTTATTACAGCGGTAGGTAATGGCTACCTCGCATCCCACGATGTGCTTACACTCATCCCAGTCACAACAGGCAGGGTCGTTACCTCCCTGGAACAACACTCCCTTCTTGTAACCCCAGCAGACGATGGATGGAGAAGTGGAATGAACCTCGAGGATTCTTTTTACTAGAGTGGAAGATTTCGAAACCAAATCGAAGGAAGTCGTTCAATAGCGGTCGCATCGAATGAAAATGATTGGATAAATAATGACTATAGCATTGAGTACATTTTGCTTCTTCATATTTGATAGTGGACCTTACATAAAGATAAAAATTGATATAGACGAATATCAATCTGGTAGACATCAATTCGTTTTTTTTCGTTTTTAGAATAAGGATTTGGTGCAAGAGCCGAAAGTCGCTATTATTACATCAAACTATCTCCAAAAGCTGACTATAGTTTGGAATAAACATTGAACATTAAATTAACTATTTCAAAATGTTCAAATATATGTGACAATCACCAATGTGTGTGCAGATAAAAAGGTTTACGATTTGAAAAAATAGATAGAAAGATTAAATTGGAAAAATTTCAACGAACAAATCTGATACAAAGTCTATACTGCTGTAAATATGCATAATTGATACGTATTGAATATTATCTCTGTTTAAGAAACACTGATTCCAGTCTAGCGGCCGGTGAACTTGATTATGCTTCATATTTATTCTTCAAACATTGATTAGTAAGAAAAAATAATTTCATGAGGCTAAGCAGAAGGGAAATACAAAGCATGAAAACTTTATTTTACAAAAACTAATTTACTAAGAAAAAGTATTTTCCCCAAGCTAGTAATAAATACTATTGTCTGCTTTATCATAGTTAAAATTTTCGTGTTTCACTCTTTTTTTTTTCTTTTTGGCAACGTTATCTTTGATAAAAGGTTGGTAAATGTGCTGTTTTATTTTTATTTTTGTGGACTGTTGACTAAATTCTAATGAAGAGTTTTGAGGAGTGTTTAATCATTATTTATTGGAGATTTGTTATACCAGTGGATGCTAATTTGAAGATGTTGACTCCATATTAACGATATTTTTAAGGAATTGTTGGCCATATTCTAATGGCGATTTTCGGGATTGATAGCAATCGCAGTTGTTAATCTACCAGGAAGTTTTAGAGACTGTTTGTCTCAAGCAGTTTTAAAGGCCTTATATTATCCTTTTTCCAATGGAGATTTTTAATTTAATTTTGTTCTCATTAAGGAGGGAAAGTTGGAAGTCTGTCACATGATCTCACTTATTTTCTCTGTCAGAGAATGATGCGGCATTACAGATAGCTCGTGTAACGCCGCGCGCCGGTCTGCGCAGCTAATATTTAAAAACATTATACCATACTGGGGCATGCTGATTAGAGATAACTGTGGCCATCCAAAAATGTCCTTATTCGGCAAATTTTGTCTGACAATTCTGCAAAAAATTTCATCATTCGGTAAAATCTTGAGTTCTATTCGGCAAAACTTGGAGTTCCATTCGGCAAAATTATCATCATTCGTCTAAATTTGGAGTTCTGTTCGGCAAAATTTGGAGCTCTATGCTGCAAAATTTGGATTTCCACTCGCCGAAACTATCATCATTCGGTAAAATTAGGAGTTCCATTGGGCAAATTGAGAACTTCCGCCCTCCCAAAAATGTAAGTTCGGGGCGCTGCCAATTCCAGATGCTGCAATATCTTCAAAGGTATTCTCCACAATGTATTTTTTGACACCCCAAATTCCTCAGCATCATTGTTACGTAGTATATCGACCGTCTGCAGCAGGGTCGGCGTCAATGAAAGGAACCCCTAAACGCATTCCTCCGCTTTTTCTCTACTCCCCGTGCCCTATGTCCGGTCGGTCCATCGGTCTCATTAGCACATTTATTGGGGCGAAAGTGGGCGTTTCCGCCACCCTCACAGGGGCTTGTTACCTACCAGATATCAACTTGTTCCTCCGACATTATGTATTCCGCAGACAGGGTTCTTTATTGAATGGAGTCACGATGATGAGGCAGATGTTGGGGTGTAGCAGGGATGGACGAAGAATAGCCTCTTCGAGATTCGGTCTGCGATGGGAGAGGAGTCTTGTAATTTCATGTTCTGAGTTCGTTACCACACCCTGTGTGTTGTAGTTACACGAAACAAAAGTCAACCACAGGACCAATGCCGCAGCCACTAGGGTGGTTTAAAAGGTAACCACTAGGATGGTTCATGTAAAAAAAAGGGTTCTCCTGGATAACGGGACATCCCTCAATATTTTTAGACTTGTGGATAGTAATATACTGGGAAAATTTTAGCTTCCTATTTCAACCGAAAGAGGGTGCTCAACCCCCTCCCCCAAACTTCATACGTATGGGGAGGGGGGTTAAAAAAATATATTGAATTGAAAAAACAATACTACGTAACATAATATACACTAGTAATATGCATATACATTGCAATAAAATAATTATTTACAAAAAAACAGCTGAGTAAGTCAAATGTTTATAAACTTGTGGCATTTTCTATGCTATGGCTAATGTTAAATGAAGGGATCATTGAGAGTCCTCTTAAAATTTGAGTAAGAAGCTAAAACTTTTACAGCATAGTACTATTAGTAAATCTAAAAAAAAAATAGGGGGTGTCTTGGACTCTAGCTGAAAAAAAGTTTTTTTAACCACCCTAGTCCACACGTCGAAAACTCAAAAAGAAATTATTATTTATTAATTTATTTTCACCCCTTAAAACGAATATGATCCATGGATAATTTGTTGTGAAGACAGCAATCAAGGCTCAAGATAGTTGGAACAATATTGAAAAAGGAAATCGAAGAATTTTAAACATGATTTCGGACTACAGTGTTGCTCGACATTCATTTCTCCAAAATAAAGTGGTAGCTGTAGTTTAAAACACAAAAAATGATAAAGGTATTATTTTTCTAAAATATCTTCATCAATAATAATCTTATCACATTCATTCATGCTTTTTGTTTTCCATAAACTGTGTATGACACATAGAATTCCAACCCACCTTGATTCAGAGAATATCCGATTTTTCAAACCTCTGCTATCAAAATGCATTTTCGCGGCTGGACAAACACGAATTTTAAATATGACTTGAAAAATAAATTTAAAACATTCATTTCTCTCAATCGAGAGGTTTTTAAATTTTGGAATGAAGACTGCAATAAGGTTCACAGTCTAATTATTGAACTCATTTTACCACTGAAGAACTGAGTTTATATAATAAATTAATATTAACCGCTGAAATTGAGCTGCGGAAAATTGCGTAACGATGAAAACTAGAATTACGATTTTACCAGTCTTCCTCACAAGTAAAGAAAATGCAAAATATTTTAACCCGATATCAGATCAGAACATTTAGATTTTATGCTCGAAGACTATTTTTGCTCAAAAGATCAAAAACTAATACGTAAGTCATGCTGAATTTTCACTAACCTCAATGTTTTATAAGTTAAACATTTGCTACTAAGCTACCTATAAAACAATTAAATGACGTACATGTCCTTAATCCTATATTTTTACAAACAAATTATTAATAATATTAATATTATTATTATTATTAATGTTATATAATAATAATAACAATAATACTACTAATAATAATAGTATATAATAATAATAACAAAAAAAATAGTGTTTGATAAAAATAACAATATTAATAATATTGTTATAATTATATGATAATAATAACGTAATAATATTATTAGTATTAGTTATATGATGAAAAAAACAATAATATTGCATTATTATAATTGATATTATTATTATTATTATTATTTGTTTATTAATCTTTTTATTATTTATTATTATTTTATTTTTATTTTTACTGTAAAATAGTAGGCAATTGATAGGTAAAATTACGCTTTCCAGATTTAAAACACACATCGTCGTCTCAAAGCAATAGTAGGATAACTTAATGTTGCTCCTGAGATTAGATGTCTGAGAGTTAAAAAATGATTTTAAACCTGACTGCAATCTTGAATTTGTCAGAAACAAGTTTTTTTTTCCTCCGCATATAAACAAACCAACTCGGGTTTTTAATCTTTGAATAACTCCTGTAATGCAGTGCGAGCTAACGCATATCGATTTACCGTACAGCAACTTTAAAATAATCTGCTCTGAACCATGAATTTGTGATGCTGCTTGAATCGATTTCTATACCCATTCGTCTAAAAAGAAAAGACAATTAAACGCTCCCTAAAAGCCACTTTAACATACTAAGCCATTAAAAATTCATAACGGCAAGTTACGAAATATTCAAATGTTGGTTCATAATGTTCTTAAACATACCGTACTCGGCTGAAAAGGAGGATTACTTTGCAGAAGTAAAGAGCGGCAAACGAGAAATATTTAACTCAGTTTCATTTCCTATGCCCACAACTAAAATGGACCCGAGGGATTACTTGATCGACGAAATGACTACTGATAACATTTTATTTGCAAGTGCGGAAAATGCGATTTATAACCGTAACTAAGACCACACCTTTGAATAGGCTTATCACGACGCCAATTCTTGGCAATCTCAGGGACAAATCTCGCTTAAAACACAGCCACATTAACTCGACGAAACACACAATCTCAACCAAACATCAATCAACACCCAAATATTCATAAAAATTGCAAAAGGACTAGTGGAAATCGTTGCCCTAGGGGTCTTTCGAATAATTCCTCCTCTTCTCCCGAACTTCTCAAGAACGGGGGAAAAAGAATCAATCTTAATTATTAGAACCTCGCACAGAAATAATTCCACCACACCTTAAGTGGAAAGAAGAAGGAAATCAAACGCCTAGCGGCACTTTTTCAGTTGGGGGGAAGGCAGAGGGAAGAGGGCGATGAATTTAAATTAAAAAAAATGACTCAGGAGAAAGCTAACCAAAGCAATTTCGAAACTTTTTAAAGATATCATTTCTAGAAATGAAAATAATGAGAAGATCAAAATGCCGTGAAATATTTTAATAATTTCTCCTGGAGGACATATGGCTTCCATACAAAGTGACTTAAATCTCTTTAAAAGTTTTCGCCTTTTGGGGAAAATGTCTCTTTAAAACTTTATTTTGTCTTTGTGTAATCATTCAGTGGGTTGGAAAAAGAAATACATCTCGACATTTGGAATTCATGACATTTAAAGAGAGATGGAGTTATTTGAAAAAACTTATATTAATTCTAAAAATTAATAGCTTGAACCGTCAGTGAGCCTCAAAAATATATTAACTTGAAGTTTTGATTTTCGTAGAACAAAAGAGCTCGACTATCAAAAGTAAATGCAAAAAAAGAAGAAAAAAAATCAGAATAAAAAATTTAAAACTAATTATTTAAATGTACACATAAATCACAATTGAGTGTTAAGGTCGTTCATAGATCTTATTATTTTCCGCATATTCGCTATATGCATTTTCACTGCCGTAAAACACAAACCAATATTATTACACATCAGAAGCAATATTTTAGTACTTAAGAAGAAATGACTTAAATCTCTTTAAAAGTTTCCGTCTTTTGGGGGAAAAAATTAATTTTCCCCTTGTTCTCTCATCGTTAAGTAATAAATATTTTCATAATCTCTTACATTTAATAAAATTTTATTAAAGTTTTGTTAAATAATCAAAACGGCAACCCTATTTTGTCTTTCACCCGCTTATAAGACACAAACTATACATATATTTACTAGTTGTACTAGAAAATCACCCGTCAAGGTATGACGGGTGAAAATTGCTTCTACATTTGAACAAAGCCATTGCCTGTTTGGTGATATTTCGATAGTTGAAATTTTAACCCTAACTCCAGTGGATTAACCTTAAACGCCAGTAGGTAGCGTTCATTGTTGACCCCTTTTTCGTTTCTTCATTCCCCTGAAATGACACAATCTTACCAGTAAAACAGTTAAGTAACCGGATCGAGTTCAGCCTTGTCAAAATAAAGCCTTTCCCTGCATGCTAAACATTACTAAAACATGTTATCAAATTATCATGCCGTGACACGAGTTTCATTGTTGATGACGTCAGGAGCGTTATTCAATCATTGGCTTTTATATGTGATGATTTGCATTTACTCGTTTTTGCAATGATTCAGTGCTAACTAGAATTGACTTTATATCAGAAGCAACGGTGACAAAAAAAAAAAAAAAAAAAAAAAAAAACTATGGCTCGGGTTTTGTCCATTATTTTATTGTTAAACGCAGTTTCAATTTAGTAACTCAATAATTTAATCATTTCTATGTAGAAAATGATTATATGTACATAATACGAGAACGTAATGAATAACTTTTGAGCTGCAACACCTGACTGCACTCCTTTAGCGAAAATCGGACAGGCCACAGTGGGCGAATATTCAGTGAAAAACATTTAACCATAGCTTAATCAGACGCTTGGTGCACTCTGGTGCAAGATTGGTTTTTCGATGGATTTACTGCATCTAATTCAAACTTGACCGATATAATTCCTTGAAGAAGAAAAGCTGCTCAGAAAGAAAGAAAAATCTCTATAAAGTCACCCACTAAAGTTATCTAACAGATATCTCCAGTTACGAGAAAAGGAACGGATCACCACCGGTCACAGAGCGACTAACTTATAAAAGAGCGATTAAAAAATCGCCTGTCAATAGCGGCCCAACAAACCAAAGAAAAAGAAAATTAATTAAACACCTCTAAGTGTACGAAAGGCATTAAGTAATTGGTAAAAATGTTTCTACCGAAATTAAAAGTATTTCTTTAAGAACTACTTTGTTATCGTTTAGGGGCCTTTGAGTAAAAAAAAAAAAGAGAGAGAGAAAAAAGAGAGACCCTTTCAAAAAAGGTGTTTTCTAATATAATTGCTACTACGGTCACTAGCGACTAAAAAGTTTACGTATACTTGCCCATTACCTACAATCAACTCATCGGTTGAATGCAAAAGTTTTACTCACGATTATTGCAGCAATTGATGTACAGGTGTCCCTCGTATAGCACGGTACTTGTACAACGCGGTTTCGATAATACAAGGTACCAAATTTGCGATTATTATAACACGGTTTCGATATTACACGATACGAAACTTGAATTTAATACTTCATGGTTTAGATATAACACGAATGTTATCTTTTAAAAATATGGGACTTCATTTTTGTTTCATACATTCTGTTAATGGTTGATAACTCTCATAAGTTTTTACTTTGTTTTTATGAAACTTGGTTTAGATGTAACATGGTACACATCCCTTGATTTACATTATTTCTAAGTTTCGTATAGCACGGTTTCGGTACAACGCGATACATATTGACATTATTTTTACTATCTACGTGATTAATGAGTGTAAAAAAAGAGCTAAAAAGTTATTTTTCAAAAAGTCTCGTATAACACGGTTTCGATGCTACACGGAACGAATTAACCGTGCTATGCTAAGGGCGCCAGTATTTTTTCTTCTTGCAAAGCGCAATCACTTTGTCTATAAAAAGTTTCAATAAACGAGCTGATGTGTGCATCACATGACTTCCTTTTACTCCAATTTAATGTCATATTCTCATTATTGGCAATTTTAATGTGATTCAATAGTTTACTCTCTAAATATCACCCACAGTGGCCAATTGAAACCAGATTTTAAAAAAAAAATTTTAAATCGCCAAACTTATCGCCAAGTTCGCGACAAAACTTGGTGACCAAAAGACTGGCGATATATCGCCAAGTGTCCGCCAAATTATAACACCACTTGAGTTTACACCGAAATTAACAATGATTTCCCCCCAAAATGGGGCAAAAGACCCCCTTTGGAGCATACGAATGCAACCAAAAACGCAGGTGCACAACTAGACCCAACTAGGAGTCTAAGCATCAAATTTCAACTTTCTAGGACATTCCGTTCTTGAGTTATGCGACACACATACATACGTACATACAGATGTCACGCAAAAACTCGTTGTAATTAACTCGGGGATCGTCAAAATGGATATTTCGGGTGTCTGTACGTTCCTAGGCATATATCCACGTGTGGTCGGGTTGAAAAATAAACTCAACATTCATTAGGGGGTGAGCAAAATAGAAATTAAGGCCGATTTTTGAATGACATTTTTTTAGCGAATACAATACTTCCTTTTGTGTAAAAGGAAGTAAAAATATCAAATTTGAAACAATATTTGCAGATAAATGTTGCTTATAATTATATGACAAATGAAACAAAGAGCAAATAAGAAATAAAAATTACTTATTCATTGCGCCTCAATTATGCATCCCTTTAAAAACAGATATGAATTTATAGAATGTCGCTGCAAAAAAGAAAAAAGCCGCTATATTCGTTTCTTCAAGAATGAAATTGCATCTTGCGTACTTTTTTCGACAGAAACAATTATCGTCCTTTCCGTTCCATGATTACGTGGAAAGGGAAAAGAAATGTCAGCGAAAAAAAAAGAAGCCAAACACAAAGACAGCCCAGAAACCGCAATTCCGCAATCCTAGGTAGTCCGGAAGAATTTTAATCAAATAAGTTCCTTTTCCAAAAGGAGAGGCCGGGCTACGGTGAAAAGGGAGCTTCTTCAAGATTAAAATCTCGCGAAGCTCCTTTTTAGAGATATGATTCGTGGACATACACGAAGAAGAAGGGAGTTGACAAAACACGGTATTAATATGCATAATTACAGAAAATAAAAGACACATCAGGCAAGCACATTTCATCACATAATCATTTAAAAGATGAAAAAGGAGCTGGTTTGTGTGTGAGTAGAGTTATAAGGCCTCGTGTCACACAAAAAAGAGTTAAATTGAGCAAGAAAACAGTTTTCAATAACGTATGTTTATCATTATTAAATTATAACCAGCACCATAATCGTAATATATATAAATAACCGATGATAGAGTAACGCGCGTGTTTCAACAATGAAACTCGCGCCATGGCATGATAGTTTGATAATGTGTTTTGGTAATGTTTAACATGCAGGGAAAGACTTTTTTGCGACAAGGCTGAACTCGATCCGGTCACTTAACTGTTTTACTGGTAAGACTGTCATTTCAGGGGAATGAAGAAACGAAAAAATGGTCAACAATGAACGCTACCTACTGGAATTAGGATTAAAATTTCAACCATCAAAATATCCCGAAACAGGCAATGGCTTCTTTGAAATGTAGAAGCGATTTTCACCCGTTATCCCTTGAGGGGCAATTTGCTAGTCATCATCACCATTAACAACTTTCTCGTTAATTCGAATTTCAAAGCAAACTGCTATGTTCATTTTATAGCCTCATAATTTTAAGGTTTATTACTCGGTAGAAAAATATTGATAAAAATAACCTGTATGCATGGTGCCTTTAACCACTGTTGAATTTCACTTATCCAAATATTAATTCAATATCCTATAGCTCCAGGGTTCGCCAAACTAAGCCCAGTTTAGTTTACAAACAAGACCAAAATAAGCAATACGTAGGAGATTTATACTAATACGCTTGATATTCTTAGGAGACCAAAAAATAAGCAATAATTATTTTAATAAATTTCAAAGGCTTTGTGTGTGTGAGTGCGTTCCTGATAAAAATGTTTTAATAATTTGTAAGGGGAATAACTTTTTTTTTTACAGCAACTTACTGCAAGGTTGCCAAGTCAAAACATTATGTTATAATAATCACATGAAATTAGCAGAAAGTATCCAACCGATCATAACTGTAGTATATTCCTTAAACTGCTGCCTTACCTGAACATTTATAACATATTCCTATGTTATTATGTAAGATTTAATATGTGACTTAACAGTTTGTTATTTTAGTACTATTCAAATTTTTATTTCCCACTTCTTGATTAAGTAGACTTCAAAAGACATTTTATCGTTCTTGTTTGTGGTTTATTGCTACTCCCTTTATCTTAAACATTCGTCATAGGTAGTGAGAACAAATTGCAAAGAAATATATTACTGCACAATGCATTTCGGGATTACGAGGAGCATCATTTTCAAAACGTCACTTACACGATTTGTTTCTGAATAGAGGAAAGCATTTCCCTTTAAATAAACATGTTGTAGAAAAAATACTTTTGATAATATTACACATAAATACTAAACTACTTTCGAATTCGTATATTTTTTCTTTAGTATTGAAATTTTTTACACTATATTTGAGTAAAAATGGCATATGTTTAATTCCATAAAAAGTAAAAGAAGCAAAGCAGTTGCTTGGTACAATGTTAAAAATGATTCTTAAAAAACCCAGGTTTTCCGTCAAAACCCGTAAAAACCCGGGTGTTTGATCGAAAATCCAAGTGGTCTGAACTTTAAAAAAAAACCGTTTTTTTCAAACCCTTGGAAAACAAAGTTAAAGTGTAATTTGTGAATAAGCGTCTTTTAAAAAGTTTAGAGCAAGTCTTTTTTTTTTTTTTTTTTGCAAAGATAATTTTAGACCCAGCAAAATCCTCGCATAAATAATAGCCGATGATCGAGTAACCCGCGTAATTCAAAAATGAAAATCGCGCCACGGCATGATAATTTGATAATATGCTTTGGTAATGTTTGACATGCAGGGAAAAGTTTTATTGTGACAAGGCTGAACTCGATCCGGTCACTTAACCGTTTTACTGGCAAGACTGTGTCATTTCAGGGGAATGAAGAAACGAAAGAATGGTCAACAATGAACGCTACCTTCTGGAGTTTAGGGTTCATCCACTGGTGTTTGGGTTACCATTTCAAGTATCAAAATATCTCCAAACAGGCAATGGCTTCGTTCAAATGTGGAAGCAATTTTCACCCCTCATACCTTGACGGGAGACTTTCTAGTATTTTTAGAGTTTTTCTTTAGTTTTCCTGCGATGGAAGATATATTTTAAAGTATGAGTGGTGCTGTGAAAGATAGAAAAAATGTCATTAAAAGTTACTCTGAATAAATATGGTTGAACTAATTCAACGCTGCATACATTTATGCATTCATTCTTGCATATGTACACACACACACACACACACACACACGCACATGTAATGTATTTTAAGTGGAACATTAAATTAACATATTGGTGTAATTAGGAGAAAAAGAAAATAAAGCCATTAGTTTGACATTAAATTTTTAAATTACGTCATTTTATTGATTAAACAAGAATATTCTACCGTGGGAAGGCAAAGTGTAGTATCTGCAGAAATGAGTTTTCGAAATATTTGAAGAAACGTGTTTTGGATTCCTCTACTAACTATAGAGAAATATCGGAGTTCGACGTTCTTTTTTTTTTCGTGTTTTATTTTCAGCGATAACCAAACATGTAAGCTTGTACAATGAAACTCAAGTTCAAAAAATAACGAAAGTGCACAAAAAAAAAGAAAGAAAGAAAAAAAAAATAATCTGAATTCTGAAATTTCGAATCCAAATTATGTTTTTCGCAATCACGAACTGAGATAGGACCCTACTCATTAGAGTTATTGCTTCTAGAAATGGCTCCTGTCCCCCCCCCCCCCAAGCCTGCCTCTCCTCCTACGTGTGCATAGTTGTGTGTGCGCGTAGACCTGTGTGTATGCACGTAGGCGTGTGTGAGTGTATGTGTGTGAATGTGCGTGTGTGTAGGATATGGACGCCTCCGACCAGGAGATCGGATAGCTCAAAACCGGAGCAGCCGCGCCGCGCCGCCAGCAGAGAACGGTGGGCGGTGGTGCTGGTGTCCCTAGTCCAAGTTGAAAAAGGCACGGACACCAAAAACGGTCAAATGAGAACAATAAGCAATCGTAATTGCTCAAAAAAGAAACATTTGCAGTTACTGCGCTTTACTTTCCCACGGCAGTGTACATGTGTGAGGGTAATTATTAAAATTACGTGATTTAAAGTTTTAATGTCTGAGAAATTACTTTTTTTTATTTTATCTCCTAATTAAAATTAAGTAACCCTTTTAAATACATTAAAACCATCCCTCAGTAAATCAGACTCGGAATAATATTGTTCAACGAACCAGAACTCCCTTGAAACGTTTCAATCATTGCAAACTCGATTTACACAGATTGCAAAAGTGACACCTTTCGAATACCCACCTTCTTGGCCACCGGATCGACGCATTACCTAATTACCAACCCCACTTTATTCCTTCATTCCATCCTCACACCTTCCCCTCTAATGAAGACTACCACCCTCTCCACCTCAAAGGGGTTAAGACAACTTTTCTGGAGGCGGTTTTTCTGTAGACGAGTTCAATTTGGCAATCTGTCCTCTAATCCTTCCCGCCCTCCCAAGCGATCCTTGATCTTGTTATCGGTCGTCTGCGGAACAGCCCCCCTTTCGTTTTGTCGTAAGAGGAGGAAGAGATGTTCTTCAGGGTGACTTCATGGCTAGAAGAAGCAAGGAATACATTGAAGTAGTGGTGGGGTTAAAGGGAAGTTATTTGAATAGTAATAGAAAAATGGCTTAGGTGTGTTATTGGATATTGTTCAGTTAATTGCTTTTTTTTTTCATGGAAAAAGCATTAGGTCTTACAAATAACAATTTTTTTTTTTTTTTTTGCATTAACATTTTGAAAATATTTAAACTGAAATTCAGTTATCTCCGGAAAGGTAAGACCTATCGAATTGAAACTTGTTTTGTCTAATTCAACGCACTAACATCATTAAAATAAATGCTTATAAAAATAACAAATTTCGAGAATGGGGTTGTTTCCTTTAGTCAAAAGTAGTACTTTTTGTCATTGAAATTGATAAAATAAGCAAAAAAAAGTAATAACATGGACTCGGAAAATACTTTCATTTTCTCAACAGTTATTTTTTAATTAATTTTTTAAAATGTCCTATTCTTCAAACAAGGCGTGGTCTTTATGACGTCACAAATGATGGCGCATCTTTCTACCGAATTTCCACGTTATGATAATCAAGAAGCGAATTACAATTGCGTGCTACGCTTGCTATCAACCATATCGTTGCCAATACACGTGAGTAAAGATGCGAATTAAATATTTTGGACCGTGAATGGCAACACTGAATGGCATTTCATCATTTGTGATGTTATCGGCAGAAGCGTTAAACGATGAAAGAGCACCGATTTAAGTATTTGTTTTAAAATATTAATCTTAAGGAAATTATTTTAAAAATGGTCAGAGTCTATGTTTTTAAGCATTGTCTTTCAGAAAAAAAAATACTTAATTTTGGAAACGACCCCATTGAACTCGCTCCACCAACAGAGTGCTTTTTTTTTGTCGTTTTTTTTCCCTCTCAGTTTATTCTTGCCGCCACAACGTCTAAGCATAGAGTTAAGAAGCATAGCTTCAAAAACTGTGACCGTATTGCGCAGTTATCCAAAACTAAGAAAAATAACTATCAAAACCATTTAAAATACATAATCAACCTGGTTCAAAATGAAAATTATCCTGCTACAGAGGGAAACTTTGGACCATGTAGGAAATGTGATGTATCGTAAATCATTTAAATAAACAAAATGCAACTTCGAATCAGAAAATTAGAATTTCTAAACGGCTTAAAGTTCTTTATTTTCATCTCATCACCAGATATCTTTAATTTAGTTCATTGCTTAGAATATAACTACGTAAGAAAGCTTTCAGAAACTTCAAATTAGCAAGCGAAATTAGCTTGCAAACATTCACTTCATAATTATCGAGTGATACAATGAGCTAAGTTCACTGTTACTAACTTTTTTTTATAAACGAAAACGGATATAATATCCTTGTGAAAAGAGTTCTACATTGGGCTTTTTAGTTTCTTTTGAAGTCAAATATACAAAAATGGTGCAAAGTCAACCCATATGATTCGGTTCAGTGTTGTCTTAAATGATTGGTGGTTTGAGGCAATGAGAAGCAAATAAGTGGACTTTTTAAAGTTTTGAGTAAAACGCATTTTAAACACGTTTCAGATCCTAGATAGGATTTACTGATTTTTTTTCTAAATCTTGCTGTATAGCAGTGCCTACCAGGGCTACAAGTACCATCTCTTGCCCCATAACAGAGAAAGGGTTCTCCTATCGTTTGCAATAGTTACAGGGTGTCTCAAAAGGTCGTTTACAAACTTAACATGCTGGTCTGTCATATCATGATGAACAAGATTTACATAGGAACATGTGTTCGCAAACGCAATGCTGGCGCACTCCATGCACACAAAGTCAGACACTAACGGATGCACAACATGTCACATATCTATTATACAAAGACGGTTTTATACAACATTTTAGTCTTTTAGGAAAGCTTAAAGCAGTTGCTAAAATTTGAGTCCTGCCAGCTCTCATAATCACGTTGCAATGACAACGCAGCGATCAGAGAAATCTTGTCAGAATGGATCGTTATTACGACGGTCGGTACTTCGTTCGTTGCGACGGTGTCTGACAGTTAAAGGCAGCAAATTTCAACAACAGCTATAAGCCTTCCTTGAAAACTAAAATGTTGTGTAAAATCGTCTTTGTGTAATAAATATGCGACATGTTCTGCATCCGTTTGTGCCTGACTTGGTGAGCGTAGTGCGCCAGCATTGGGCTTGCGAACGTATGTTACTATGTAAATATTGTTCATCATGATATGGCAGACCAGCATGTTAAGTTTGTAAACGACCTTTTGGGACACCCTGTATATCAAAATTTTTATTTTTGGCACTTACAACCCCTTTGCTTCTCTTTGATTCATTCGTATGCTATTATCATATGTCAATCAAGATTACTAGTAACTCATCGGTGCCGGAGTCCGTGGTGCAAACTACGCCATTGAAATTTTGAGGGAGGGGGATGCTTTAAGGGTAGAGTTTTGCATTTTCTAAAAGTGATTTTTTTCTCTTTTTTCTTTCGTCTTGTAGGTAAGCATTTCAAAAAAATATTCCCAAAACTTCAAGTCGTTTCTAGAAAAATTCTCAAAGTTATCAAGTATTCAGTCTCCGCTTCCTTCAAACCGTAGCTCCGACAGCTGCCAAAGAATTCAGCTGTTCTGACAACTGCGGACGCTCAGAATGTCAGTGCTGCTAGCTTTGGGTTAGTTAAATATACTATAAATAAATAATGAAAAAAAGAGGCTACGCAGATCGAAGCTGCTACACACTGTTAAAAATTCAGGAAGATTTTCTGGTAATTGTTACTGTAAATGGCGGACTAACGCATCGCTGATTTTTACGGTAATTTATACCGGAGAAATAAGCGATCCCAGCGCCAATTGGTTGCTGTGGCCTACCGAGGAAACCGTAAAATTTTACAGTAACATTTGATTTTTACGGTAATAGTTACTGTCAACATGGATGCCAGTAACAATTACCGTAAATTTTCCGGAAATTTTTTAACAGTGCAGGGACTGCACTCTATGGAGCTAGAATTAATGCTTTTTAGCTTCTAAAAGTTTAAACGCGCTTTTCTCAAACCCACTTTTTCAAAGTCTGTGTTCACTTCCATTTAAAAACCAATTGACCAATTCATTTCAAATTTAGTACTCAAATTCTGCATATTAAAAAACATCTCCCTCCAACGTTGAGTTTGAGTTTTTTTTTTTTTTTTAATTTTGTTTTTATTAAAGTGTTTTTTACTAACAAAATAGCTGAATTTTTCGTGAAAAATAGCACTTTTATCTTCAAATGACGGCCAAAAATTTTAAAGTCAAACAAAAAAAGATTTGAGAACGTGGGGGGGGGGGAGGGAGATTAATTAATACTTCGACTAAACTCAAATAGAGTTTGATTTCAGATTAATGTCAACTGAGATACAGTGAACACCGCAAATCATCTTTCTCCAAAGGTGCTCCGGAAAAAGCTCTGGCACCGGCTTGTCTATGGATATTTTTTGATCCCAAATTTATAGAATATTCTTAAAACCATATACATAATAATACACAAAAGGTTTTAATAAATTTAATCAAACAATTTCCTTTAAAAAAATCGTAAAAAGGGTGAATCTTTTGATGCTGAACCCCCCCCCCCCCCTCCCCTCTTAAGGGGTATTGTTTTTTTTTAGGAGACTCATTCTAGGCGTCTACATAGCATTTGAATTGGGGCACCAGAGTGCTTGGAGGGAAGGGGGCACCCATGAGTAACTTCTATTATTTTCTCATAGCAGTTTCATAGTTTGTAGCTAGTTTTTATCTCAAATAAACGGTGCACTATTTAAAAAGTTGAGAAACTGCGTATATGTAAAAAAAAGGATAGCTTCCCCCTTTCGGTGTTGACTCAGTGAGTGCAAATTAGAGTTAGCCGCAAAAGTAAGCGCAAAGGAACGACGGAAACTTTACGAAACTAGTATGTTGTGGCCATCACGAAACTTTCTTCTATATTTTTCTTTTTTTTTTTCTGATCCCTCCCCATGCTTGACGAGGAAGCAATATTCCCAACAAAAACAAAATTACCCATGCAAAAACTTGACTACCATCCCAATGTCTGAATTATTTTAAAAGCAAAGCAAAGAGCGAAAATTGAAAGTTATTTTAAAACCCTTGCTTGAATTAATTACAAATATTTTATTTGTTAACAAACATAAGATGGCAACAGTTAAAAATTTTAAATCATTGAGATAATATTTCCGATCATTTCCATTCAATTAAAATCACGAGAAATACGCAGACGACAATCTATTACGATTTATCTTTCTTATTGTTGCATTAATAAAGCTATTTTTATTCAAAAAAAAAAAATCAACACCTCTTGGAGCGATTGGCGTCAAAATTGAACCAAAGCCTGTTTACATATGGATTCACATATATTCCAAATTTCAACCAGAACGTAACATTACTTCTTGAGATAGGGCACTCACAATGGAAAAAAAAGAACGGGCCGATTGCGCTACCCCCTTTTTAGCTGTTGACACCAAAATAAAATCAGCTCTTATACCCACTAAGGACTACTTGCCGATAAATTTTTCTTTCATTCTGTTCATTATTTCTTGAGATACAGCAGTCACAATTGACGACAAAAAACGTTCTATAGCTCAACCCCCGTTTGAGTTATTGACACCAAAATTGAATCAGCACCTGTTCCAGTTAATGGCAACATATGAACCAAATTTTGTCTGAATCCGCCCGTTACTTCCTGAGGAATAGCAAGCACGCGTAACTCAAAAAACGTCCCATTGCTCCACCCCCCCTTGGAGGAATTCGCGCCAAAAACCAATGGGCACAAGTTCACATAGGGGCACATATGTGTACCAAATTTCGTTCGATTTCATGCGGTAGTTTTTGCTGTAGAGCGGCCACAAAAAACTGGTCACACACAGACGTGACACACACACACACATACACACACACATACATACACACAGACAGACAGACATTTTCCAAAAATAGTCGAAATGGACTCAGCACACCTCAAAACGTTCGAATCCGTCAAAATTCGAAATTCGAATCCGTCAAAATTCGAAATTCGAAAATTTGCACGAATCCAATACTTTCTTCTATGTATTAGATATAGAAGAAAGTAAAAAGGGATGAGTAACCTTGGGAAGAAACTCGCCTAAAGCATAGAATGTTTTAAAATGTAAATACTAAATGAGAGTCGTCTAAAAGTAATTTTAGAGAATCGGCAATAAAGTTAGCCTGAAGAAGTTCAACAAAGCTGAATTATGCAAGACTGAATCACGTCAAGTTTTTCTCCATTAATTTTACATCATTTCTGATTTCAAAGAAAGTGTTTCATAGACCAAAATGTAAAAGAGATATGGGGGACTGGCTAGTGAATGCACAACCCCCAGCGAATTAGCAATTCCTATTTGAAAAAGGAAAAATAAGTAAGGTTAAAAAAAAATTAATTTGAATTTTGACATCTTGAATTCAAATTATGTTTTTCGCAATCACGAGTGTGTGTATGTAGGCGTGTGTGTTTGTGTGGGAGGGGTATGTGTGTTGTGTGTAGGGGTATGTGTGTTTGCGTGTAGAGGTATGTGTATGTGTGTGTAGGCATGTGTGTTTGTGTCTGCGTTCAGGAATAAGTGTGTGAGTAGTTGTGTGTATGAATGTGTGTGTATGTGGGGGGGTATGTGTATGTGTGTGTAAGCATGTGTGTTTGTGTCTGTGTGCTGGCATAAGTGTGTGGGTTGTTGTGTGTATGAATGTGTGTGTGGGGGGGGTATGTGTGTGTAGGCATATGTTTGTGTCTGTGTGCAGGCATGAATGTGTGGGTAGTTGTGTATATGTGGGTGGGTATGTTTGTGTGTGTGTGTGTATGTATGTGTAGGTGTCTGTATGTATGCATGAATGTGTGAGTAGTTGTGTGTATGTTTTTGTGTATGTGTAGGTGTCTGTATGTATGCGTGTGTGTATGTGTGTGTAGGTGTATGTGTGTAGGTGTATGTGTGTGTATGTGTGTGTAGGTGTATGTGTGTGTATGTGTGTGTAGGTGTATGTGTGTGTATGTGTTTGTGTGTGTAGTTGTGTATGTACGCGCGTATGTGTAGGACATGGATGCAACCTGGAGACGACTTTCGCTATAGGAGCAGCATCGTGAGGATCCGGTCGACGGTGATACTGCAGAGGGTGACGGTGGGAAAATAAAATCAAAGAACATCAAAACAGTCAAGTGAGAACAATGAGCAATCGTGATTGCTCAAAAAAATTTCTCAAATTAATTGAATTCACAACTTCTTTCTATACATTTTCAAAAAGAAAACGTTGCAACTGTTAAGCATCTGCCTCTATCTGGGTTACTCGCTATTCCAGACGGATGAGTACATAAGCAGAACGAAACTGCAGTCTCTAGATGTGATAACAGGGCTGTAGGTATTTTTCATGTGATAATACTATGTGTGTCCACAATTGAGGGTGGTTGGTTTACGCACGGGTAAATATACTTTTTCCCTTAAAATATTAAAGTTTTTAAAAACTCACTAAAGAAAAAATTAAAAAAAAAAACACTTAAAAGTAAAGGGCAAGAGTTTGAAACTGTCAGGGTCATGGGAAATCTCGCCCTCCACTTACTAAGTGACGGATAGTTTTCATTTGTTTATAATCATAAATGCAAAATACCTGGGTATTCATGATTTTCTCGGTAGTACGAATGAATTCCGTTTGATGATAAATGTCATTGAATAATTTTCAGGACGAAAGAAATCTCGATCTTTAAAATCAGAACGATAAAGAACCACCATAGTTGCTACTTAAGAACTAACACGTATTAAAAAAAAAAAAAAAAAAAAAAAAAAAAAGATTTTAAAACGCTTTCAAAATGACGATTTAAATGAAAGAAAACATCTAAAACCTGTTAAAAGATTTTAAAAAACATAAAATCCGGAATATTTTACTTGTCTTGAAAAATTTGTTTTTGGAAACAGTTAAAACTCTTGTCCCATCAACCCAACCAAACTGACAGAATAGAGAAAGCATGATAAAAACTAGTATATGAAGTAAGACTCAAACTAAAAATGAAGTTTAAACTGAAGTTTGTGAGTAAAGAGGAAATAAAAATTTTATTTAATTGTTCTTTTATACCCTCTCAATGTTTTTCATGGCCCACGTAAACGATGCTTCCTAGCGAAGGGACACATAGTGTAAGGAAACAACTTCACAGGAATTGTCTCTGGACTCGGTCACATGAACGGTACTCTGGTATGAAACGAATTTCAGTGTCAAATACATTTTGATTCTCTTTCAAGCGGCCCTCGAATATTGGTTGCAGTCAAAGCAGGATTTTAAGGTACAAAATTTGAGTACAAAATATATTTTGATTCTCTTTCAAATGGAACCCGAAGAATGGTTGCAGTCAAAGCAGAATTTTAAGGTACAAAATTTGAGTACAAAACATATTTTGATTCTCTTTCAAGTGGCCTCTGAAGAATGGTTGCAGTCAAAGTAGAATTTTAAGGTACAAAATTTGAGTACAAAATATATTTTGATTCTCTTTCAAATGGAACCCGAAGAATGGTTGCAGTCAAAGCAGAATTTTAAGGTACAAAATTTGAGTACAAAACATATTTTGATTCTCTTTCAAGTGGCCTCTGAAGAATGGTTGCAGTCAAAGTAGAATTTTAAAGTACAAAATTTGAGTACAGAACATATTTTGATTCTCTTTCAAAAGCCCCCCCCCCCCCCCCGACGAATGGTTGCAGTCAAAGCAGGATTTTAAGGTACAAAACTTGAGTACAAAATATATTTTGATTTTCTTTCAAGTGGCCCCCCGAAGAATGATTGCAGTCAATGCAGGATTTTAAGGTGCAAAATTTGAGTACAAAATTTCACGAGTGCTTAAATTCGAAAGCCTTTATTATCATCGCTCAAGTTGTTAAGTTCCCATTAGATTTAACCTGACTATTCTTTATTTATGTTATAGAGATAAAAAATAAATTTCACTTTTAAAAAAACTGTGAAGATTAGGGTGAACGGAGGGAGGAGAAGTCAAAGACTGGTTTTCCCTATCTTTTTGCTCTCCTTTTATGTTATCTCCTCGAGAACAAACAAGGATAGAGATAAAGTCAATCATCAAAAAAATCGCAATTTTCCAAGGATCCCATCTAACCCGTTCTCAATTTTATATGACAGTAAGTAACGTAGATATTGTTTAAAAAGTCATTTAATATACTTTAAAAAATTTGGTGGTGAAACAAACTTGCAAATTAAAAATTTTAAGATCAATCCAAAAAGCGAATTTTATGACACAAAATGGAATTTGTTTGATCTTCCATATTAGTCAGAGCCGAATTTGTAAAACATTTTAACACTCAATCGCAGGCTCTGTCACTAATGAAAGTTCTAATATACATACAAGTTCTAATTTTCTTTTGTTCAATTATTTAAATTTAATATGATACCATTCTGGATATTTTTTAGTAAATATAATTCGAGTCTAGTAAATGTAATCGAGTTTAGTAAATATAAAGTCTATTCTTTTTTTAAATTTTCCTTCAATTTAATTTTTAGCACTCATTATTTCTGTATATTTTCGAGCAATATTTAATTTTAACCTCGAAGCTCCGGTAACTATGAACACGACCCATTCTTTAAATCCTTTTTAAATTAAATAATTTTTTATACCTTAGATATTCAACAGAAGTCAGTTAAAAGGGGGTTTACATATTCATTTTGCCTGCGTAAAGTGAATGTTTTATACTAAAATAGTTTTAGTCCTATGTTTATTTGAATATTACATTTGGACACATTTCTTAAAAGCATAAATAAATTATTTTTTGACGTTTACTTCATGTATCATGGTATAGCTATTAAATCATCATAATTTATGAATGCCCATTGTCGTATGATATTTTGGATAAATAAAAAATCTGAAAAGATACATTAACATTTATGCAAACTTATAACTTATTGAAACACGGGGTAATAAACGAATGAAACCTCTTATTACGATCGAACCTTCCTAGATACTACGGCCTGGTCCAAAATTTACAATTAATGAACTTCAATTTCTCGTCCAAAAGAAACCTCCATACTCATTTCGTTGCTATAAGAAACAAGGTTTCTTTTATGGTATTACTATCGTTTAAATTTATTATTTAGTATATTTGTAATAAAATTATAAACATATTAAGCTTAACTGAATAAGAATAAATAACAAAAATATCAATTACTAGGAGGTAAAATCATAACTATTAAAAAAAACGAGCTGCTGTGTGCATCACATGACTTCCTTTTACTCCAATTTGATGTCATTTTCTCATTGCTGGCAGTTTTAATATGATTCAATAGTTTACTCTCTAAATATCACCAGCAGTGTCCAAACTAAAACCAGATTTTAAAAAAATCGCCAAATTTGTCGCCAAGTTGGCAACAAAACTTGGTGACCAAAAGACTGACGATATATCGCCAAGTGTCCGCCAAATTATAACACCACTTGAGTTTACATCGAAATTAACAAAGATTCCCCCCAAAAAAGAGCAAAAGACCCCCTTTGGAGTATCCGAATGCAACCAAAAAGGAAGGTGCGCAACTAGACCCCACTAGGAGTCTACGTACCAAATTTCAACTTTCTAGGACATTCTGTTCTTGAGTTATGCGACATACATACACACATACGCACATACATACGTACATACAGACGTCACGAGAAAACCCGTTGCAATTAACTCGGGGATCGTCAAAATTGATATTTCGGGTGTCTGTACGTTCTTAGGCACTTATCTACGTGTGGTCAAGTCAAAAAAAAAAAAAAAAAACTCAACATTCATTTGGGGCTGAGCAAAAGGGAAATTAATCCCGATTTTTGTGTGAAAATTTTTTTCGCGAATACAATACTTCCTTTTTTGCAAAAGTAATTAAAAAGACAAGCAAAGAAAAAGATAAAAAGCTTAAGTTGTAAACAGCTGGAATGTATCTTAGAGACTATTCTCTAATTTTTCATAATATAATAGAAGTTCTTTTTCCATCACTCCGCCTCTCCTCTTATTACTTCAAAAATATTAATTTCAATTGAGTTGTATAACTGTCCGAAAGCTTCCAACCGCTTAAGCATCGAGCTTCAACTAGAAACGCAATCTGGATACCGAGACATCTAGATCTTGTTTTATCCACATCCAGGTTACCATGGAGACCATCTCTCCTTTTATTGCAGACCGTCTGTTCACGACAGTGAAGATATTGCATTCATTCTGCTCCTGCAAATGGAACGTAACTCGATTCGTCACGCGGTAGATATTCTGAGGGACAAATTGAGCAAAAATTATGCAAAGATATCTTGGGGGGAAATAGAGTGAACGCTAAATTTTTCAGAGCATTTATGGTGTTTTTGGAATGTGTACTTTTTTTTTTTTTTGAAAAGATATGAAACTGTCAAAGGATTTCCGCTTTTAAAATGTGTAAAAAAAGTTTGGAAAATAATGTTGCTAGTGTATTCCTTTGTTTAAATATAAAGCAAATACTGTAAAGGATTTCTGTTAATACTTTTTATTTTATGCTAGAAAACTCCATGTTTCATTTGGATGAAAACCTTCTTAGTCTACAACAAAAAAAATCAAATAGGTTTTACGATATTTTTTTTTCTACACGAAATAAAACACAAGAAACTCGAAGTACTTGTCAAATTTGTTTTAAAAATAATTCGAAACCCTGCCCTTCAAACATATTTTTAGAGGATTACATATTTTTGTTTCTAAGTTGAATTTTTTGTGCCGGTATGTTTGACAAAAAGCAGCACTTACGAAGCACTAGCAAAGAACTAGAGGCTACAGGAGTGTGCTGAAAGTAGCGCTGCCAATCTATCATTAGTTTAATGGGGGAAAAAAGTTTTCAATAAAGATACTTATCGATAAAGTCAGACAAAACAACGTAAGTAGAAGCACAAATTTGTAAATTACAGCAGAATTCTTGTCGGATGTCTTTTCATCCATAAGCTCATTATTTTTTGCATTGAAAAAGGCGTTCCCTGTAACGCCGAAACACGTGTTTGCTGTAATTTACAAATTTGTGCTTCTACTTACGTTGTTTTGTCTGACTTTACTATTCAGCACAAAGGTATTTATTTATCATACTTATCGATAGTTTTAAATTAAATCATCTCTTTATTGATGGACTGTCAAGAGCAGAAACTTACGTACGTTTTAAACCTAATAATAGTCAATCTCATACTACATTCTACTTTTAGACACATTTTAATTCTGAAATTTTTACTTGGAACATTTATTCTTATTACTCGCAAGTGTTATATCGCCTTTTTTTTAATCAAAAGTGGTTCAAAAAATGTAATAATAGTTAATTGAATATTCAGTAAATTACCGCCCAATAGCCAGGGCTAAAGCAGAAATACATGAAATGGTTTTCCATCTCCAGCTCAGTCACTTTCCAATGCCAGGCTGATGAGTGCTAATAAGCATGAAACTGCAGTCCTTGTCTGATGGAAATGACTGAGCAGGCGGTGTATTTCAAATAGTTAATAGTTCTGACTATATTATCTACAGGCATAAGAAAAATTTAACACTCAACTATTTCTAACAAATCTTTATATAAAGTGATATGCGTATACTCAATATCAGTATTCGCTATCCAACTTGCTGGTCTAAAGCTACCTAACACACTACTTCTGGGTCATTTTTGACCCCAATAAAATTCGTGGGCTCAGCTATAGCTAACTGGATGATTCTAGCTGAGCCTCGCTAACATCAAACAACATAGGTCCACGCTAACTTACTACATTTGGTTAGTTTCAAATTCACTGGTTTGGCACTAGCTTTTCACCTTTCTCACCTTTGACTAACAGAGAACTCTCCTACACTGTTAAAAATTCAGGAAGATTTTCTGGTAATTGTTACTGTAAAATTGCATCGCCGATTTTTACGGTAATTTATACCGGAGAAATAAGCGATCCCAGCGCCAACTGGTTGCTGTGGCCTACCGAGGAAACCGTAAAATTTTACAGTAACATTTGATTTTTACGGTAATAGTTACTGGCAACATGGATGCCAGTAACAATTACCGTAAATTTTCCGGAAAATTTTTAACAGTGTACTCAGAAATAACTAATATACTACCTTTGGTTAGTGTCAAATTTACTGGTTCCGTGCTCCCTTTTCACCTCTGGCTCACCTTTGACTAACAGAAAACTCTCCCAGTCAGAGATAACAAATTTATTACCTTTGTTTTACCTTTGGCAAGAATTAAGTGCGTTGGTTCAGAGCTAGTTTACCACGTCTAGCTAACTTTTGGCTAACATTAAACTCGCCAACTCAGAGCTAATTAATTAACTCTAACACATTTTTCGTCTAACATCTAACTCATTGGCTAGGCTTAGAGCTACGTAAGGCCAATATCTTATTTAATTAAAACTGAACGTATGTACCTATGTATCTATGTATGTACCTATGTATGTCCAAGCTTGTTCTCCCGAACGACAGTGAACTGACCATCGAACCAGGTATCGATGGATTAGTAATCTTTTCGTCTTCATGTTTGGCTATTTAACATAATTCTCCGATAATTAGCAGAGATATCAATTAAAAACTGTTAATTATAAAGCTTGGATTTCGACATAAAATCCGTATTTTTCTATGGCTTTCCTCCATGCAAATTATTATTCAGTGCTTCATTTCAACTTTCCGCAACAATGTTTTCATTAAAATGTATAGCGTGAAGAAAATCATTGAGATAAAAGATCTGTTGCCATTTTTTTTTTTTCGAATATGAACAGGTACAATTCTTGTTTTTGTTTTGAGGCTTTTCCTGTAATCAGGGGATTTAAAATTTTTAGTTTTTTTTTTTTTTTTTTTTTTGGGGGGGGGGGGTGTTCCGCAATCTGCCGCAAAATTTCACTGACTTTTTTTTTGTTTGTTTGTTTTGGTTCAAACCTGAGTGTTAAACTCGCGTCACTTGACATAACTTTTATTTTTGAGGTGAACCATGCGAAGTCGGGCGACGCAGCTAATATATATGAGCGGGCGCATCAGCTTAAGATCAGCCATTTTGGATCGGAGCGCGTGTTTGAGTTCTAGCTGTCATCAAGCTCGCTGGTTCAGTGTTAAAGACAAAGAATGCTGATTTTCAATCGGACCGAAAGCATATTTTATATTTATTTCTTAGCTTAGAGTAAAAAATGTATTTAACGTGTTATTTTAGCAGTTAGATATTTGTTGCTGGAACTTCAAAGCAACGAACATTAGTTTTGCACATGTAGCTCAACAGTAAATTATTTCAAATGACATATATATAGCTACTTCTACCGTGTCGTGAGGGGACGCATGGTAATCCTAAGATTTTTGAATTAAAGGTATTGCACAGAAAATATTAACATATTTATATAATTTCCTATTTTAGTATAGAAGTTTTGGGAATTTTATGTTCTGTCATTTTAAGATCCGAAGTTTTGCTTCAATTTAAGGTAGCAAAATTACAGGTCTTTCTATTTTCGAGCATTTTTAATAGGAAGTAAGAGCCATTGTCTGTAAGGATAAGGCAGGTTGTGATTGTTGTGATTTTTAATTTTTTTATTTTCACATATGTTGTTCCTTATCATGAATGTAATGTAAATCCGAAATTTGAGCTTTGTCTGACTCACCGTTTTTGAGAAAACAATTTTTTTTTGTTTAGGGGGCGTGGCACATTTTTGCTGGTTTTTCAAATTTGCAGATTTTAATGTGCTTGTTGCTTGAAGCGCCCTTATAATGACATGGATTTTTTAATTCCATATTACTATATGGTCTTGTTAGAAACTGTTACAGCTGTCAAATCGGTGACACTACGAGGGCGACGCCCACAAACTCCGTTTAAAAATGACCGAAAATGAATTTTTTTCTATGTTCAAGGCCAATTTTCTCAAAGCGCCTTCATGATGACACCAACATTTTTAGATCATTTTCTAGCCACACTTACATACATCAAAAATATGTATCAAAATCGGTGTCACTTTAAGGACGCCAGAAGATATTGGAACTTTTATTCGATAAATTTCACAAAAACACAAATATTTAAAATCTAACTACAACTGTCGCCCTCATAGCAGAGATCTGATACTAAATTTGGTTGATAACCAACATGTTTGTCTAACATTTGCACAAAAAAAATCGGTGTCACTCCTATTATTTTTGGAAATATAATCGTTCGAAGTTAATACGTTATGGCGTTTTTTAATATTTATTTATTTAATCTTTTCACCCCCAGATAGTTTTTTTGAACATATTTATTTTTAATTTAATACAAAAATGTGTATCTTTTAACATAAATAGCTTTGGGCAGTAAGAGCGTATTTTTCTTGAATAGAAAATGCCCATTTTGATATAGGTATAGGCGGATGTATTGTGCATAATACGTCTAGATTATCATACCAATACTCATCTTGTTTTTTCGGCCAAACAAATCTATTTATTCCAATTGTTCTTGACATACATTTGATCACAACTTGCAAATGGATTTTATACGAAAGATGTATAGAGAGAGGCTCTTACAAACATCTTATATAAATGCTTCAAATTTTCAACTAATAAATACCCCTGCATTGCCAAAAAATCAATTTAATGAAATTGGATGGGCCCTATCTTTACGAGCTCAGTTCAAGTTCACTTCAAAGCAGAAGGAGTATTTATCAGAACAATTTACGATTGGTGAAAATATTGGAAAAGAACAACATCCCTGTCAAGTTGCACACTAGATGAGAAATGCAGTTCGTAAAGGGGAAAAAACTGTTCGTTGCTTCAGAGTATTGTACTATGAAACAAATCCTGTCCCTTTTTTTTCAATGGAAGAAACAAAAAAACGAATGCATTCTTAATACATCAAATGAGAATATTGAAGAAAGCGAACATTCAGAATCTGAAACTGAATTTGAGGATAACGTAGACCAAAACGAAGAAAACATTAAGAATCAAATCAAACCAATTTCAGAAAGACGGTCATCTTTTATTGAAAACTTACTGAAGCATGGGAAAACATGGTATCCCAGAAAAATAGTAGAAGTTGACCATTTGCAAGTTTAGGTCAAATGCATGTCAAGAACAATTGGAATAAATAAATTTGTTTGGCCGGAAAAACAAGACGAGTATTGGTATAATAGTCTAGATATGTTATGCACAATAGATCCACCTAGTACCTATATCAAAACGGGCATTTTCTATTTAAGAAAAAAAAAATCTCTTGCTGCCCAAAGCTGTTTATGTTATAAGGTACACTTCTTTGTATTAAATTAAAAATAAATATGTTCAAAAAAAAAAATCTGGGTGTGAAAATATTAAATAAATAAATATAAAAAAACGCCATAACGTACTAACTTGGAACGATTATATTTCCAAAAATAATAGGAGTGACACCGATTTTTTTTGTGCAAATGTTGGACAAACATGTTGGTTATCAACCTAGTTTAGTATCAGATCTCTGCTATGAGGGCGACAGTTGTAGTTAGATTTTAAATATTTGTGTTTTTGTGAAATTTATCGAATAAAAGTTCCAATATCTTCTGGCGCCCTTATAGTGACACCGATTTTGATACATATTTTTGATGTATGTAAGTGTGGCTAGAAAATGATCTAAAAATGTTGGTGTCATCATGAAGGCGCTTTGAGAAAATTGGCCTTGAACATAGAAAAAAATTCATTTTCGGTCATTTTTAAACGGAGTTTGTGGGCGTCGCCCTCGTTGTGTCACCGATTTGACAGCTGTAACAGTTTCTAACAAGACCATATATTAATATAGAATTGAAAATTCCATGTCATTATAAGGGCGCTTCAAGCAACAAGCACATTAAAATCTGCAAATTTGAAAAAACGGCAAAAATGTGCCACGCCCCCCTAAACAAAAAAAAGTTTTTTCTCAAATACAGTGAGTCAGACAAAGCTCAAATTTCGGATTTACATTACATTTATGATAAGGAACAACATATGTGAAAATAAAAAGAATTAAAAATGTCAACAATCACAAATGCTTTAAACTGCCTGATTCTTACAGACAATGGCACGTAAACAGCAAGGCACTTGCTAAGAAAAATCACGACATTGTATTATTACCCTTTCACCCTAATCAAATATTATATTTTAAAGTCTTGACTTTACTACCTAAAATTATTAAGCCGATGGAAATGTGCATGTTCACAAGAAACATACAGAAATAAACTCGCCACATCAGTTCAAGAATACTTTCCTTGTTCCAAACTTTCCTATCCAAGATCTCACAAAACCCCACACACCTCAACAAACAGATAAAAATATTCTCCGCGCCCCGCTTGATCTCGTTACGATCCAGAAAAATGTCAACTGCGGCTTGCGGTGCCCCTGGGCCACGAACTGTGTCCCCCGTGAGGGGTGACAATCAATTGCGAGGGGGTGAGAGTGTCATCCGGGATATCCCCGGGGGCATTCGAGAATGGAACCTCGTCTCGGAATGAATCCGGTGACGAAAGGACGAGGGGTTGGGAATTAGTTCCATCTCCGACGTGACGACGTATTGCGCCCTTGGTACCTTGGTTGTATACGTAGTTACTTTCTGGGACTGCGAGATAATCAAAAAGAACCAAAAAAGACACTAGGATCGGAGCTAAGTCAAGGGGGGCGGGGAGGGCAATAGCATAGGGGCACGTGGCTGTAGAGGGCCCGGACTAATTTAACAGCAAAATAGATTAAGTAGATTGAAAAATTGATTCTGACTGACTTCGGCCTCCTGCACACAAAGCGGTTAGTTGAATTAACTTTTCGAGAAAACTGCCTCTCAACTAGGTGACAGGCTTTTTTTTTTTGAGCAATCACGATTGCTTATTGTTATCACTTGACTGCTTTGGCGTCCTATCATTTTATTTTCCCACCAGCACCCTCTGCCAGCACCACCGTCGCGTCGACCGGCCTCACGATGCTGCTCCTCTTGCGAAAACCGTCTCCAGGTTGCGTCCGTATCCTACACACACACGCCTACACACACTCATGTCTGCGCACAGACACAAATACACACTCCTACACACACATATATACACACACTCATGCCTGCACACAGACACAAACACATATGCCTACGTACACACACACATGAACACCAACACACACGCGCATACCCACAGCCCTGCATACACAACACGCACACACATGCATGCATACACGCACCCACACATATGCGCCTACACAAACACACACGCACATTCATACACACACACGCTCGTGATTGCGAAAAACGCAATTTGAATTCAAAATGCCAAAAATTCAAATTAATCTTCTTTTTTTTTTGTAACAGTGAAACCTGTGTAAGTTGACCACTTGCGGTGCGCTACTTTGGTGGTCAACTTAGAGAGGTGGTCAACTTACAAGGGTGGTCAACTTCACAGGTTTTACTTTATTTTCACGCGTGTCAATTTAGTTGAGTCAACTTATCTTCTAATAAGTGAGCAGCTGCTCTGCAATGCTGTTAAAACGGAACAGTGCGAACTCAACTAGTTTGCTCATGGTGTTGTAGATCGAACGCTTGGCAATGTCTCACTGAGCTGAATCAACTAAAAAGTTGATTCAACTCATCTGGATGAGAATGACAGTGGCACATGTGCCTAATGAGCTGACTGTCGTCTGAAACATGTCTGACGATTGCACCACTGTTCTACCAGGTTACACCTCCTCATAAGTGCCTGTTCGAAACTTGATTTAACTAAGTTGGCTCGTATTGCCGGCATAAAGGTTGTGTTCGAACAGAGCAACCAGTTAACTTAGCTCACCGGTGACCCGACCGGTTAACCAGTAACTCTATATGTACACGACCGTTGTGTTCATATTCTTTTTGTTGCACACCTGTAAAAGGTTTTTCCGTAGTTTAAGTCACAAATAGGAGTTACGGATTTGGACCTAGCAGTATACACACATAGAAACACATAATTTCTATCATAGGTACTAAAGGACACACACGTTAATTAGAAACAGGGCAAACACACACGTTAATTAGAAACAGGGCAAATGATAGTTTGCTTCTAAGCAATTTGTTGAGCAAAAACAATAAAGACATCTAAGGCAGTGGCCTAAGGAGAAGAAGATAGGGGTTGTAACCAACAACCCACATATATAACTGACAACTCACCAAATCCTGAGTTGTGTCGTGTAGTTGCAAAACCGGCCAACTCCTCAATTTCGGGAAACATGTTTTTCCAGTGTTTTGGGTACTAAGATACATGTTCCACCTATTGGATACCTAAAGCCACTGCAAAACCAGCAAAATCCTCATTTAACATGCATTTGAAAATCATGATGTGCTGCAAACCCGGCCAAATCCTCTCGTCTGTGAGTTTCAAAACCGGCCATGTCCATATCCGCTAGATCTGGAACGTTCCTTTTCAGCTTGCATCAGTCTGTTTACCTTTCCCTGTGCTTTATAGTCGTCGTGTTTAATATTGGTCAGTGGTGCGCGTTGCTTGACGGCTATGGTAGCCAAAACAAAAACACAACAATGATGTTCGTGCTTCCATACTGGATGACTCGTTACGCCCCAACCCATCTAAAAAAGTGGAAGTCATTTTCCCCATTCCTGGTCATTCTTTCATTCCTCCAGATCGTGTTTTCGCCCAAATTGAGAAGAAGTTGAAAAAAATTGAGACCCTCGTTCAGCCTTCAGAATTTGACGACATTCTCTCGAAAAGTGGAACAATGTACAAGCCAGGAAGAGACTACTCTGATCTTGATTGGAAGAGAACCAGCAGTACCATCCTCAAACCCCCAGCACAATGGCATTTCAAATTCGCACCAACGAAGAGATTTTTCATAACCAAGTAAAATAATAAGATGCTGGTTCAAGGAGCGATTTTCTATAGATCTGAGGTTGGAGCAAAAAAATTCTGTATTTCCAGGTTCAGTGGTGAAGCCTCAGAAAGTGCGCGATGTCCAAAACTTACTGACCAAGCATTTTGGGTCAAACTGGGAGACTGACGAGCGCTTGATTTTTTAAAAAAACATCTTGATGGCATCATCTGCTCAAGGTGATGGAAGCACAGGCGAAGAGGAAGAAAACAGTAGTTATGAAGAACATCAGGAAGAAATGTGTGAGCCTGTTGAAGACGATAATACTGCAAGAGTATGAGACTGTAGTTCTTAAATGTTGATATTATTTTATTTTTTATATTATTTTATTATACTTAAAAATAATTCTGGTCAGCTGTTCTGGTCTGTTTGAATTTTCAAATTATATTATCTTCTTCTTGAGAGTTCTGTTTATCGTACCCCAAAATCCCAATATCTAAATTTGGTACAGCAATTTTTAAGTTCAAGTTAGTAGCAAAACCGGCCAACTCCAAAATGAGTTGCAAGAGCGGCCAAATCCAAAATGAAAATATGAGTAAATACCCTCCCTCCACATGTCACCATCATTTACATAAACGTTTTTCAACACCCTTCCCTAATATCACTAAAAGCCGAAGAGATTTAGTTTTGACCTCGATTATGCTTGATGTAATAGCAAAATGGCTTTCCCCAAAAATTCAGTTTTTTTGGAGGTGACCGGTTTTGCAACTGCACGACACAGTTAAGCACTAATTTAACAAAACGTGAAAGTCTTTAAAACAAAACCTACTCACGTCAGTTACGTTAGGTAGTAATTTATAAGAGGCCCCGACTTCAAATGGTTAGTAAAAATTAAGAGATCGTATGTAATTAGTTAGGTATTAAAATAATTCATCGTATAGTAATTAAAATCAGTGTTTATTTTATAATTGGGTGTTTAGTTCAGTTGATTTTTGTACTGGTATTGTAAAATAAATTTGATTTATACGTTTGGGAAGGAAATCGTATGTAAGTGTAATCAGTTATTTTTTGCTTTTTAGTTCCTGGGTGTTTTTTGAAGTCAGTTTATTTTTTATTTGAAAATAATTTATTTCCTTTCTTCATTCCCCTAAAATGACACAATCTTACCAGTAAAACAGTTAAGTTACCGGATCGAGTTCAGCCTTGTCACAATAAAGCCTTTCCTTGCATCTTAAACATTACCAAAACATATTATCAAATTATCATGCCGTGGCGCGAGTTTCATTGTTGAAACACGCGGGTTACTTGATCATCGGCTATTATTTATATGAGGATTACCATTATTGTTATTATTATCGTTATTGTTGTTATTCATTTATTGGAACTATTAATTCACTTATTTTCCAATTGCACCCCTACAACTACTGAAATACATATAACTGCAATAAAACAGAAGTTGAACATTTTACTACTTTAACTGAATATTCGATGCGTCATGCAGCTTTAATCCGATTTTACAGTTATGGATCCATTCCTTTGACTCATACCGCGGATCTATAAAGATGGCGGTTACCATGGTGACGAAATAGTTTGCGTCTTCCACGAGCTCATAACCAATGCTCAATTCCATTTTATGGTAAAATATTTGTACGTTAACGTAATTGCATATACCAGAAGAATTTAGAGTATACTAAACTCAAAAAAATTTTGGTTATATATATCGCTTAATATATGAAATAGAGTTTGTGAATTGATGAATTACAGATAGCCACATGCTGTAATGCAACTAGAAAAATAACTTATTTTCTATTGATGTTCTCAGTATATTTCATCCTATGAAAAGACAGTTTTAAATAAAAAATGAAACTATGTAGGTTTTAATTTGTAGTAATGTTTTTCTGTTATATTGAACTGATAAAAAGAATTTTAGCATGGAATTTTTGGGATTACCACTACATTCAACACACATGAAGAGTATAAAAAAAAATTCTAACTTTTGAGCACTATGTTCGTTTTTCCTTTCGTATTTTACTCCAAAATTTTTATCATGGGGTCGCTTCCTTCGGTCAAAAGTACTGCTTTTAGTCACTGAAATTGATAGAATAATTAAAAAAAAAAAACATGGACCCAGAAAATACTTTCATTTTTCCAACATTTATTTTTAAATAAATTTTTAACAATGTCCGATTTTTCAAACAAGGTGTGGTCTTGATGACGTCACAGATGATGCACTTTGCCGCATCTTTCTACGCGTTTCCACGTTATGATAATCAAGAAGCGAATAAAATATTGCGCTCTTCGCTTGCCAGCAACCGTATCGTTGCCAATACACGCGAGTAAAGATGCGAATTAAATATTTTGCTCTGTGAATGGCAACACTAAATGGCATTTCATCGTTCGTGATGTCATCGGCAGAAGCGTAAATAGTGAAAGCGCAAATATTCAAGTATTTTTTTAAAAATATTAGACTTAAACAAATTATTTAAAAAATTGTCAGATCCTATGTTTTTAAACATGCTCTTTCAGAAAAAAAATACTTTTAAAATTTTGGAACCGACCCTAATGTCCCTCACGGTATGGTGCGGCTCAGTTTTCTTTAACTGCACCTATTCTGTTTTTCTTGGCAGATTTAAAATATTTCTTACTCTACATAAACCTAAAAGTCTTCAGGAGTTAAGTTTCACGACATATTTTGATACGTTACAACTCAAAGAGTGAATCGTAATTTTTTTCATCCTTTTTTTTTAAATAGAAAAAAGTTTCTAAAAAACCGCATGAAATAAATACAATTTTTAAAAATTCGCGAATTCTAATTCAAACTAGCCCTTGCACAGATGTCCCAAGCTCTAAATTTCTTAAAAGTAAAGCGTTATAAAATTACTAGTTTCAAAATAATTTTAATCATAGTATTGAAGTATATTAGGCGGATTGGGAAATATGCAGCCACATTTGGAAGGTGCCGAAATACTGATGCACTACTTGCAGACAAAGCCTAAAAGGAGCGAAATAGGTAGCCAATAATGATTAATTTTAACACTAAGAAGATTTTATGCACCATTTTAGCTTGAAGACAGGTTTAAAGCGGTTGTGTAAAGTTGCGGCCTGTAGTAGATATACGCGACGCTAGTACAACCATCACCGTACCAGAGTGACTCTAGTGCGGTGATGGTACAACGCAGCGGTTGATGATAGCTCTTGTCAGAATGGCTCGTTGTCGCAACAGTGGATGAATTACAGTTTCAGTCTGAAAATTGTAACAACTGCTTTAAACTGTTTTCCACCTCAGGGCAGCAGAGTTCTAAGGCGGACCCTTGTCAGTTATGTCACCGCCTCCCCCCCCCCCCCAATAAAATAAAAAAAAAGGAAAGAAAAGGAGAAAAAAAAAGAGAAAAAATCAAAACTACTAACTAGAAAAGAACTAACTCTATTTTAAATGCCACAAATACAAAAAGAGTACATTTTACTTAATCTTTACACTTTCGCTTATTCAGAGTCCCCCCTCCCCCTTTTCTTTCTTCCTTTCTCTTTTTCCTTTCGTTTTTCCTTTCTTTTTCTTACGTCAGTGTCGCCGGGCCCCCAAAGACCTGGGCGCCTATAGTTTCCGACTACGCTGATATGGCCTCTCGTCAGGCCTGTTCTAACTGTGAAATAAAACGGAGAGTTTTAAACATCAAGAAGGGTTGGTTTTCTAACTCTGAGTTGCTCTACTTACGAAAAAAAATTATTTATTGCGCCTCACGTTTTTAACTAGTGACTAAGTCTTCAAAGTTGCTCTAAGTTACAGCATAACTTTGCGGCAGGTTAATAATTCAGTTTAAACGGTCGTAACAATGTTTCATAAATTCTTTTCATATAATTCTTTTGGAGCATTTTGTTAATTTTATACCAATAGATATCGCTTAAAGCAAGAATTAAAGTGGAGGGAACAAGTTCAATCATTGACTTAGCAAAAGCTGACGCAAAGACCCCCAAGTCGCGTGACTCAACAACGACGAATGGTAGGCAGGTTTTACGTGAAACAAGAGAAAAAAAAAACCCTGATTTCTTCCAATGCTTTACTTTAAAATTTATCACGTGACATGGGGTCTTGGTTTCATGAATGAAAATCTTCACTCCCTAAATTTTATCTCTTCTCAATGAGATATCGTAGTCCTATTTAAATAGGAATGAAGAGTTAAAAATAGGAAAAATTGGAGATAAAAATACCCCGAATCGTTGTATTTTAAATTAACGTGTTTTCGTGAACGTCGTTTTCGTTTGGAAACCGCTCTTGAAGAGCAAAATATTTTACTATCAACGCAATCATGGGTCTTAAGTTGACACTTCTTTGGACTTAAGTGACTTTCAGTGTTCTTCGTCAAGAAGGAGGACTCAGATGGTCTCTCAAAAGCGAAAGATAAGACGTGTCACTTATGACTTCCGTGGGGTGGGTTGAGTCGAGGACTGTCGAAAAACACGCGGAGGATACTTCCCCCCCCCCCCGTTGACATACCTTCGAATCTCCGGCATCACTTCCGTTCGCCCACCCCCTCGAACAAAGCGTGATTGTCTCGGTGGTGAAGAAGAAAATATTCAAAAGATGTGCAACGTGCGGTGTGGAATAATGAAGTCAGTTTTTTTTTCCACATATTTTGATAGGCAGAAAAGTGTAAAAGAAAACGTTAAGGCATCATAAGATTTTACAAATAGTTTCGAGTTACGTAGATGCTAGTGTTTGGCGGGAAATACCGGATGTGTGTGAGGCGTTAAATTGCATCAGTGACGGGTTTCATCCTGAAATTAGTTAAGGGTGGTGGATTAAGAATTGCATCCCTCTTCGTCTTGGTTAAAACGTAATGTTGTGAGATTTTGTCATAAAATAGTACTTTCCTTGCTTGTAGATAGCGGAATGTATACAGTAAAACATATAAGTTGACCGCTATTGTCAGGTACAGAATTTGCCCTGGATCATATTATATCAACCTCCATTAGTTGACCACTTGTCTAAGTTAACCACTGAAGCCATACACCGCAGGTGGTCAACTTACACGGGTTTCATTGTAGGATATTTTTAATTGACTTGATAAGTCTGAGAGTTCTTCAGAGCAAAATCTCTTCAGAGAAATTATTATTTGAGGCAGTGAGAAGCAAAGGGATGTAAGTGGACATTTTCAAGTTTTGAGTAAAATGAGTTTAAAGATAACGTTCTAGGTAGACTCTCACTGAAAAGTTTTCCCAAATCATGCTGTATAACAGTACTTATCAGGGCTAATAGTACTATTTCTTACCCCAAGACAGAGAAGAGGTTCACCTACCATTTGAACTGGTTATCTCGAAAATTTCTAATTTTGCCACTTACATTCCTTTGCTTCTCACTGTCTCATTTGTGCTCCGAGGAAGCCTGAGACATGTCAGGTGAAACATCAGTCTAAAACATCCTTACACAATAAGATCACACGATCTTACTTCAGAGATTGAAGTTACAATTAAAGCCCTAGTTTTTAGTTACGATTGAAAAGGTCACACGACTTCACGCCAGAGGAAGTGGTTACAAATGCTAATCCATAAAGTCAGTCAAATTTACGCCAGAGTTGATGGTTAGAAGTTGTAAGAACACATGACTGTACGCCAGAAGAACTGTTTACGAATATTGTACGGTAAAGTCACTCGATTTTACGTCAGAAGAAATGATTACAAAGTCATACGACTTTACGCCAGAGAAAGTAGTTACGACGGCTAAGAAAATAAGTTTTTATTCCTGCGTGAGAAGTCTAAAAGGATAAGGTAACACGATCTAGATACTCAATTCGAATTCAAGACCACTACGAGAAAAAACTTACATAAGAACAGAATAGCGCTTCCAACAACATACAAAACATTTTGCGTAAAATGCGCATTCCTTAATGGAAATATTTACTTATTTTAATGCTGGAAAAGTATTCAATTAAAAAAAATGTTATTAAAGGGTCTTGTTCAACTTCTCCCACCTCATTTCTACGTATTAACTTATTTTTGGGACTTATGTCTTCTGTTTTAAGCATTAGTAGCTAATGCTTAAGTAAGTAGTAGTAGTTAATTAGAAAGTGCTAAAATCGGAGAAATTTACGTTTAAGCATTCACTCACTCTCTCTCTCTCTGTTCGTTTAGTCTGATAAAGCTAGCTCATTTTTCGATAAAGTTGGCTAATCCTGATAAACCTAGCTATATTGCTTTCTTTTGAATAAGTTATATCTCAGAAAATAAGAGATACTTAGCTTATACAATAACAGATACTTAGCCTAAAATTATTCTATTTACAAAAGGAAATTTTCCGGAAGTGGAAAAACAGTAATAAACACACAAGACAATAAAATCGGACACTTGTGTCGGAGTGACTAGTAAAAAATATTTTATCTATGCAAAAAGTTTTGAGCTTTGGAGTGTAAGAAATGGGGAAAAAAGGTGTTGACTTTCTTGCACTGGAAAAATTGCAATTTTCGAAACATAACGTCCCGGATTTCTTACACTTCAAAGCTTACTTTTTTTCTGTTTGCATTGTTCATATTTTGATAAGAAGTTCTTTACTGAAACCCAATCACATTTCGATAATTTTAATACTTGATGTGCGCTCATTTCGATGATTTTCTCATTTAATCTTCCTGCACGAAGATAAAGTTAACAATTCTCACGAAATATGGTGTTTCATCATTGAAAAAGTAAAAAAGATAGTCAAAAGGATCGTGTATGAAGAAAAAAACCGAGTACCTAAAACAACCGGCTATTTTTTTGTTTTGAGACGATATTTTTGTATAGATATGAGGGCTTAAGTTCAATATCAAGATATGACCTAAGGTCGGTGGACCACACGACATCACCTCCAAAGACGCTTCTGTCACTTTATTCTGAGCTGTTGCGGAAAGAAGAGATGACACATGGGGATAAGTCAGTCTACGATATATGCCTTCGGGGTCGAGTAACACCCCTGGTATTATTTTACTTTTGCTTGGGGATTACCTTCAGTTTGGAAAAGGACTCTTTAAAAATATGTTATGAAAAGAATATTTTCAGCTCGACAACAGACTCTTTTATGTTTAAAAGGAACATTTTCAGCCTGAACATATTTTTAAAAAATTATGAAAATACTAATTTCAGCTTGAAAATGGCTTTTGAAAATATGTATAAAAGGAATGTTTGCAGTTTGACAAACGATTTTTTGAAAAATATGTTATAAAAAGAATATTTTCAGCTTGACAAAAGACTGTTTTATGTTATGAAAGGAATATTTTCAGCCTGAACATACTTTAAAAATACGTAATAAAAACATTATTTTCAGCTTGAAAATGACTTTTGAAAATATGTATAAAAGGAATGTTTGCAGTTTGACAAACGATTTTTTGAAAAATAAGTTACAAAAATAATATTTTCAGTTTGACAAAAATACGTTATCATCTTGAGAAATGACAGGTAAAACATATATTATGAAAATAATATATTCAGACAGACAAACGACTCTTCAAAAATATGTCATTAAAAGAAAAATGCCAATTTTAAGGATGAAAATACGCGCTCAATTTTCATCCTTAAATTTAAGTAAAATCCCGATTTCAAGAAATACGAGAAATGTTCCCCATTAAATGCAATTGATCAATAGCGAGTTAAAACTTAATATTGATTTCAGTTGCGATGTTTGATTCATCGAAAAAAAAAAACTGTCAGTTACATTTCGTTGGTATTTAAATTTTTTTAGTCATTTTTTATGTTTTATATATAATAACACATATAAATTACGAACATCACTACAGCAGTGTAAAATTCAAGAGCTATTCCAATTGCGATATTAATTGCAGAGTCAAACATATTGTCTCGTATATAACGCAGAGAATTGTTCTATGATTATCTCATGTTTCCATAAGCAGTATTACTGGAATATTTGAGTTCCATTAGGGATAATATCGTCCTCAAGGCAACCTCATTCTCCATTAGTAAGATAACGGCCATTTCAATTATATTGTCATTCATTTGAAGCGTTGTTGTCCTTTTTGAGTTTAACATATTCTAATGGAAGCTATAGCCCTAATATTACTTTTTCTTTTATTGGGTGGTGTTGGTAGCGTAAAAAGGGGGAACATTGCTCCTCAAGGGCTAACATTGCGCCAAAAAGGGCAAAAATTTTTTTTACTGATTTTCGGTCTCGAGCTGGCAACTTGCCCACCTGTTTACTGTTATGTTCTACCCAGTTGAAAGGAATTCTACATTGACAACCACTTCGTTACTGAAATCCTCGAAAATCAGTAAAAAAAAATTTGGAGCAATGTTATCCCAAGAGGAGCAATGTTCCCCGTTTTACGTAGATAACCTTTTGAATTCCTCGTTTTTATTACTTTAACTAGTGGTACCCGCACGGCTTTGCCCGTAACAGAAATATTAAAAGGTCTTTTGGTTCGCCTGTATATTTACTAATAATGTATGGTGAATTTTCTCGCCAATGGGCTTGTACCCATGTTACGGTTCCACGTTATGATAATTTCGTATCTCGCCAATTGGCTTGTTCCCATGCTACGGTTCCACGTTATGATAATTTCGTAATTTACTCATCCATCTTATGATAGTTTTGTTCTTAAAATTGGGATAGAAAAAGAACCACATCGATTTTTTGAAAAATCACTTCGAGGTGCACACCCCCATGCTACAAACTAACTTTTTGCCAAATTTCATGAAAATCGGCTGAACAGTCTAAGCGCTATGCGCGTCACAGAGATTCAGACATCCTCCGGACACCCAGACATCCTTCGGACATCCAGACATAATCCGGACATCCAGACGGAGAAACTTTCAGCTTTATTATTAGTAAAGATTATACTTTTTAGCAGTGTTTTAATTACACTTTTTAGCAGTAAGTTACCGCCGCTAAGCCAGGGCTAAGGCAGAACTACATGCAATATACCACACATCCTGGTGATCACATCCCGAGACTAAGGGAAGTGATATCGCGGGATGCGATAACTGGACTGTCTGGTATATTGAATGTAATTATACTTTTATTCTCCCCTAACAAATATACCAGTAATAATATTGAGAAACAATTTATACTTTCCTATATTCATTCTTAGCTGTGCCCCGCGGTTTCACCCGCATTAATAAGATAGCAATGCATTAAAAGCCTTTAAGTACATCATGGTGTGGTGTGATATATATATATATATATATATATATATATATATATATATAGTAAAAAATTACACTCTTATCCACATCGATGTTTTCCGCTAAATAAGAAAATCGAAAACAAAAAAAAAAAAAACAATTAAAAAAAATAATTGAAAACCCTTGACTTATAAATTAATTAATTTTTAACTGAGCCGGGTAATAAAAGCTGAGAATCTTCTTGCCCGCAGCTGAGTTCAAACTCGAGAGCCTAAGGTTACTGGCCCAGCGCTTTACCGACTGAGGTATTCCGGTAACGAAAATTCGAGCCATTAATGCAACAAAAAATACATTATGACTATTATTGATTTAATTTCAATTTATTGCTTCTCCACACCTATTAGTCTTAGCATGATGATATACAGCCTATAGCCTTCTTCAATAAATGGAGTACTCAACACAAAAAGATTTTTTCAATTCGAACCAGTAGTTCCTAAGATAAGCGCGTTCAAACAAACAAACTCTTCAGTTTTATATTATTAGTATAGATTATATTAATCGTAATACCCAGCATACAACATTACTGTTGAATTAATGAAAGTTAACTTCTTGAAAAACGATTTTCTCGATTCTTTTTCAGTTTGAAAAAAATATACATAACAAAAAGTGTTCTTTATTATTTTCCTGTTAAATTTGTGTGCTTTGTTTAGTACTTTATCTACTGAGAAGCATTTCAGTAAAATTGGATAAAACGTGTGGGTCCTTTTTTCTTTCAATTATACAACGAATGTGTAAAATTTAAATGTATTTCTATATGAAGATGTGTTTAACAGTTTACTCAGTTTTACATTCGTTTATAGTTTCACCCTGTTTAAGAGAGGATAAAGTGTATGAAAAGCTACTCTGCTCTGAATAGAGAACACAACTTTTCCATTTTGTAAATAAAATTTGATGCCGCATCTCCAGTTACTGATAGGCACAGCACTAACAGCTCTTGACTTCACTTCACTTCTTATCTCAGCTACTCAATGGCCTTGATAAAAAGCGAGATGCCAGAGAGAGTAGAGAGATGGAAGTATCGGCTTCCGCAGTCGCGGTCCTCTTTGTGGAGGGGCCTCCTCGAACAAAAGAAGCCAGAGAGGAAAAGCACTTTGCCTTATCAGGTAACTGTTTATAACTGGCCCCGTGACCCCCCACATATTAAATGTTCCATGAGAAGAAAAGTTTCCAGAAAATAGTAAATCAGTTATTTTCCACAAACGCTGGAAAAGCATTCATGTGCAACTCGAAAAAGTACTCGTATGTTCGCTATACTGACTAGGGTGGTTCAAAAATACATGTAAAAAAATGTTTCTCCTAGAGAACAGGACACCCTTCAGTATTTTTAGACTTGTGAATAGTAATCAGGGTTCGAAAATATTATGATATTTTCGAAAATATCGAAAATTTCGAAAATATCGAAAATATCCGATATTTTGATATATATATCGGATATTTTGATATATATATCCGATATCTTCAATTAGCACAAACTAAAGTCTTCAAAATAGTAAATTCATCCTAAAATCACTATTTATTTCCTTACATTATAATTATAATATGTAGACTTAAAATTAAGGTTTCTTTAATTATTTATGTATAATATTTCATTTTACATTTCTATCAATTTTAATGGAGTTTATTTAGTATTAGCCGTTTTGTTCATTTTTCTTCTGTTAGCTACTTTTACAGTAATATGATTCAAAAATAAGTAATATGCATTAGTCGGTGCACAGTCATAAGACATTTTCTATTTTTCTGAGCAATATTTAAAATTTAATTAGGCACTTTTAATATGAAATTAAATTTTTACATTACTAATAATTTTATGAATATAAAACACAAGTAAAATGGGAATATTTTTTACTTTGTTATATTAATGATGAATTGTACATCATAAAATATAGTAAATAACTTTTTGGTTATTTTTAATAATGAATAAACAATATTACTATGATTAATATTACTTTTTTTTATTGAAAATACTGTAGTTGAAAAAACAAACATCGAAAATATCAAAATATCATGATATTTTCAAAATAAATATCGGATATATATCGTGGTACATATCATGATATATATCGACTGATATATATCGGCGAACCCTGATAGTAATATACTGGAAGAATTTTAGCTTCTTATTTCAACTGAAAGAGGGTGCTCAACCCCCTTCCCCAAACTTCATAAGTATGGGGAGGGGGTTAAAATATGCATTGAACTGAAAAAACAATGCTACATATTATAATATACACGAGTAATATGAATATACATTGCAATAAAATAATTATTTACAAAAAAAAAAAAAAAAAACAGCTGTAGAAATTAAATGTTTCTAAATTTGTGACATTTTCTATGCTACGGCTAATGTTAAATGAAGGGGTCAGTGAGCACCCTCTTAAAATTTGAGTAAAAAGCTAAATCTTTTACAGCATAATACTATTAGAAAATCTAAAAAATAGGGGGTGTCCTGGAATCTAGCTGAAAAAAAGTTTTTTTCAACCAGCCTAATCAGGGTTCGCCGATATATATATCAGTCGATATATATCATGATATATATCACGATATATATCCGATATTTATTTTGAAAATATCATGAAATTTTGATATTTTCGACATTTATTTTTCAACTACGGTATTTTCAATATAAAAAGTATATCAATCACAGTAATATTGCTCATTTATTATTAAATATAACCCAAAAATTATGTGAAATATTTTTATGATGTATTAATATATCATTAATATAACGAAGTAATATAATATTCCTTTTTATATTCATAAAATTATTAGAAATGTAATAATTTAAATTCATATTAAAAGTGACTAATTAAATATCAAACATTGCTCAGAAAAAAAGGAAATGTCACCGACTAATGCATATTATTTATTTCTGAATCATATAGCTGTAAGAGTAGCTAACAGAAGAAAAATGAGTAAAACAGCTAATGCTAAATTAACTGCATTAAAATTATAGAAATGTAAAATGAAATATTAAACATTAATATGAAAGACACCTTGATTTTAAGTCTACATATTGTAATTATAATATAAGAAAATAAAGAGTGATTTGAGAATGCATGTACTATTTTGAAGACTTTAGTTTGTGCTGATTGAAAATATCGGATATATATATCAAAATATCCGATATATATTAAAATATCAGATATTTTTGAAAATATTATGATATTTTCGGGGGAACCCTGAGCCTACTACTGACGTGCGAAGCGCAGAAGTCGTTTCTGCAGATGAGTTCAAAATGTGTGATTGCCATTTAAAGTTTTATGCCTCCATGTATTTGATTCAATTTTTTTTCTTAATAATTTCCATTGACATTGTAATTTATTTATTTTACTTAATAAGCCTGAATTTTAAATATATTTTCTTTTGAGTATAGAATACAACGCCTGATAAGAAAATAACAGTTACAGTTGTCAATTTCTGAAAATTTCAAGATAATGTTTTCACACTGTATAACATTTTATTCCACAGTTCAAACTACAAAAAAAAAAAAAAAAAATAAAAATAAATAAACGCTCAGTTATGTCGAAAGTAGGAGAAAACAAAACTAAATTAAAGTGTGTCTTACCTTTTTAGCAATGGGCAAGGAATTTTGGTACAAATGGCTGTTATTTGCAGCAGCGAGCAAATTCCTTTCTTTAGCTTCAGAGCGAGAAGTTCTAGGAGACTGCATGACTCATTTCGGAAAAATTCTAAAACATCAAAAGAACAATTCCTGAACTCTTTAAGAAGCTGAAGTCTGCACGCATAATCCAATTTGAAAACTTCGAGATTTCAAGCACAAAACGCGCCTTGAAAATGTCCCAGCTGCTTAAAGTTTTAAGTTGTTTAGAAATAATTACTTCTTTAGCTTGCTGTGGCTGTACAAACGGAGATTTATTGCACAAACTTTAATTAGCGTTCCAACAGAAAAAGTCGCCAGTTAGATCTTATTATATTTGCATCAATATATTCATAATATTGTTCGGACATATTTCACAGCTCATTATGTTATCTAATGCTGTCTGATTTTATTTTCTTCTCAGCTAATAACTTTTCACATCAACAAGTTCAAAAGTGATGAATTGTGTCATCAATTTAATAGCAAATATACCATAGAAGTTTTTTAACAAACTATCACTTTAAATATCAGCTAAAAGAAGTTTCCAAGGGAAAAAGTACACATTCTACAAAATTGTCTGGATATGTGTGTGTGTGTGAATAAAAACTTACTATTTCAAATTACTTGTATAATAGTACATGTTCCTGTATAAAAAAAAATACCGTTAGCTTTCAAAGATATTTCGAAGTATTTCTTCGTATCGAAAAATGATAAATGAAACAAAAAATGCCAAACATTCAACTCATAAAATAAATATACTTTCAACAACTATTGCAAATTACATTCTTATTAAGAGTTCATCTGAAAACTTTTATTGGTAGCGTGGTAAAATGTTTTTAAACGTTTATCTAAAGAAGGTTTATCTCTTTTTCGTTTTTTAACTATTCAAGTTCATTATTACATCGATAAATGCCGTTGTTTTTAAAACGTTTTCTTCCTATCTTTATGATAATTAATGCTTAGAACATATAACAACTATCGAGTACAATAATCTACTGCTTGCAAATTTAAAAAAATACATGCCGACATAATAATAAAACTAGCTTCTTTCTTTGTACCCGAAATCTTTCATATGCATTCCTGAAAGTGAAACCATCTACATAGACATTATTTTAAGTGTCTGTTCTCACCAAAAATTGCTTTTCCGTTGATTCTCTCTCACGTGAAAAAAAAAATGGTTTTCTATGGTTCGGATATAATAATGAAACCAGCGTAAAAATATCAGCTACAATGAATATTTTTTTGAAAGATTCAACACAAAATTGGCTTCTATTATGCATAAACTAGATTATTTCCTTTGAGTTTGAAGTTCGTATGAGTTTTTTTGCTGATCATAATAAATTTTAAAATTTTTCAGTTATGCTCCTGCTTAGCTCAGCTTTTCTGAAGCAATGTAATTATTATTTTGTTTGTTGTTGCATCGTTTTGTAAGTCCATTAAGTTTGAAGTTCGTATGAGTTTTTTTTTTTTTTTTTTGCCAAATCACAATAAATACTAAAATTTCTCAGTTATGCTCCTGCTTAGCTCAGCTTTCTGAAGCAATGTAATTATTAATTTGTTTGTTGTTGTATCGTTTTGTAAGTCCATTGAGTTTGAAGTTCGTATGAGATTTTTTTTGCCAAATCACAATAAATATTAAAATTTCTCAGTTATGCTCCTGCTTAACTTAGCTTTTCTGAAGCAATGTAATTATTATTTTGTTTTTTGAAGTCCAAACAGATCTTGACAAAGAGCTGCGTTTAGTGTTGGTAAACATTGTTTCCAATAGATCCATCGATTGTCTCAAGCTGCCGATTCCGAGGAAGTATTTCATTTTGTTCGGCATCATAAATCTTTATTAGGAAGAGACTTTTCGAGAACCTAGGATTGGATTGTCGTTGCCTCTCTTAGATGGAACGCCAGACGAGAAAAAAAGACAGAAATAATCTCATAATGGAACACAATGCGATGGGGGAAGAAAAAGAAAAAGAAAACAAAAATGACCACAGGTCCTTCAGAAGACGATTGGCGAAATCTGGTTCCAGTGTCTTCTTATCCAATTTTGATCCAGAACACATCCATCAAACCTTGCGATGGTTCAGGAAGTTTAGTTCTATAAATAAACTCCCAGGTAAGGAATGGGGGATTATTTGGAGTGGTTACATTGAGGATTGTCCATTCTCGATCGATTGCTCTGAGGGGACGTCTGCCAAAGGATTTATCGAACATTAATGTAAATGAGCGTTCGATTTCGAGCATATTTCCCTAATCGACTTCCCCAGATACTTTTCGCTCATTTAGGAATTAATACTGCAACCGAACTACGTGAGACATAAGCTGACTTTAATGGCTTTCTCGAGCATACTGAGTGTCATTAATGAGGCCACTTGTCTACAGAAGCAATTTGTATGCTAAAGGGAACTTAAGATCTTCTTGGAATGATGCCTATTGAAAACGGAATCTTTAATGCTATTCATTTAGCGCATTTGTGGATTTATTTCCGAATTTTGAGCATAAAACTCTTTGATGGACACCGAAAATTAATACTGAATGAGTCTCTTAGCTATTTTCCGATGTCGTATGAATTTGAAATTGACTATTTATTTATGCATCAAAATGAACGGAAAGCGTCTAAGATTCTTACTTTCATCACATTACATTTTAAATGCGCTAAAAACTCCGTAGTCTATTGAAAACTAAATTTTCGCTATATTGATGAAAAATCTCTACATTGAAAAATTGATAAGAAAACATTGAAAGAATATGGTTTTAAATTTTGTTTGTCACTTTTTAGTTTGTTTTGGTTAAAAAACTATTTTTAAAACATTGCTTAAAATATTGGTTATGCGCAATATTTTTGTACAACACACCAAGAGATAAAAGAAAACAATTTATGCACCTACGCCAAGTACTGAACTTGACAACAATAAATATATTCTAAAGCTATGTTTCGAAACAGTTCCAAATTTAAATAATTTAAGCAAATAATAGTAATTTTATACGTGTGTGTAAAAAAGTGACATTTTTAACATTAAAGATGTGTGTTTTCATCAATTCTTAAAAACTTATCAAATTAAATTAGCTTTTAAAAGCGACGCATATCCTAAGACTGTATGTGGAAGTGATCAGTTTATGTAATTAAATGCTCAAAATTTATGTAATAAAGTCTAACAAAATGTCATTATGTTAATAGAGTCTACAAATACACATCTAAAAACACCGTATTTACAGTATTAGATCTGCTTAAAATTACTTTTGAAAACTTTATCAGATTTAATAAAGTTATTGATTCAATAACAGCTCTTTGAAAGCATGCAGAAAATGTGAAATATGCTCTAATGCTTATGACACAACATTGTTGTCGAATAAATTATCCATGTATGTTAATTAACACTGATAAATCTTATTTGTTTTATAATGTGAAAACACACATATAACAATTACGCGCTAAGTAGTTAGTAAAGATTTTATTGCATTAAAAATGTTTAATACTTCCCGCCATCAAAAAAAAAGATTTGAAATGCTGAAATTGGAGTTTATTTCAGTAATAAATTTCTAGTTTCGTTTATTCGTTTTTAAGATATTTACTAAAAGTATTCGTGAAAAAATCAAAATCAATCGCTTATTTAATATAGCTAATTAATAAGTTTGACTTTTACGTCTATATTTCATTACGGTTTAAATATCACTATTTCACAAGTTTTTATTTCAACAAATAAATTGTAATTTCTACATAGACTTTAATATAGAAAATAACTAGTTTCTTAAAAAAACAGCTTATTTGTGAAAAAACATATTTGCTTATATTTATCGCCAAACTATTAACATACAATCATCTCAATATCTAAATTTACTCCACATATTTTTATTAGTTGAAAATTTAAGCTATACATAAATAAGTCCAATTTAAAACTACCCTTACATCAATACCATAAGAATGTATGGGCTTTCACTCTGCTTGAAGTTTTGCAGCGCTTCTTAAAAGTTAAACTTATTTTAGAATATTATAAACTTTTATGCTTATAAAACTATTATTCAATTTTTATGTTTATGCTTCTCTAGAATGTTTTACGATTAGTAACATAAACGAGTAAAGTGTTAATTAATATTGTAGTAATTTCTACTATACATAGCTTTTTCAAGACCAAAATTTTTGGTCTAGAAAAGTAATGAACGGAGAAATAAGTTAAGCTCTGTAAATTAGTTTATAACAGGTGTAGTTAATTCAAGCACTATCTGCTGTCTGTACAGGCGTATTTTACATTTTTTATACGGTCTTTTGATTTACTTACACAAAATTCAAAACTTTGAAACATACCGCGCAAAGGAAATAATAAATTATTAATACTTTTGACAATATTACTGCAGTTTTTATATTTGAAAATGAAATTTCTAAAATTAAGAACTTATAAACTATCCCAAAATATTTTAAAATACTAAAGTAACTATAAATATTTTAAAGGTTACGATATTCTTAAAATCTCTCCTCCTGAAAAATCTTTTTGGTAAGTAAATATGTAAAAGCATTAAATATTATCTGGCAACACATGTAACTAATTAATAATTAAATAAACTTAAAATCTTATTTGAATACCCCAAAACATTTGATAAAGAACGTTTTTGACTAATGATTTTAATAAATATATAAAAAATGTTATGATATGTACTGATATTTGAAAAAAGGTCCTTTATATTACCTTGCACAAAATGCTCTCCAGAACAACAAATAAAAGGGGGAGACAATAACGAAGAGAAAAAAAAATTTTATGTTCTCTCTCTCTCTCACTCACTTTTATTTTCAGTTAAATACCCATACTTCTAATAATGATGATAAAATTTAACACAATTTCTCCCATAACTAGTTTCGACCAAATATACTTTCATATATGTATAAATAACTTTTGACTCATCAAAAAATTGATATTATGAAGACGTTTTTAATGTTTGTTTTACTTAAAGCTCTAAAATACTATCAACAAAGTTTCATAACTTTATAAGAATATTTTACCCATATGAACAACGAGCCCTCGTGCTGTTACAAGTTTTTTGATAATTAACGCGATTATTTTAATGGAAAATGTTGGGAAAAAAACCATACAGTTGTTTTTCTCATGTACTAATTAAATACTGTGGGAGGAAATACAGAGCACGATTTAAGAACTAATTTCCTCACGCGTTCACTTACAAAATAAGAAAAAAAAAGTCTATTGAAAGCTTCATATACAACTTCATGGATTTTCCCTCCTTTCTTGAACAGGCGAATGAATTATTTCGATGCACGATCATAGACCAATTGAACAAGTTATCCACTCTGATGCGACCAAACACCACACACAAAATCTTTGCACACAAAAAACACGTGACCAAATAGCATACACCATCAGAACATTTTCAGCAGAGTAATCCACAAGTGACACACCGTCACGGCGAATCCGTCAACTTTAGAAACGATTCGAAGCATTATTCCTCGGAAAGTGACCATAACTGTAATACGTCAGAGAGGCCAACGGTCTGGCGCCGAAACCTGGGTTTTTACCTGTGAGTCTCCACCCTAAAAATATATGCTAGCTTATTAGTCGGCTGCTGTAATGTTTTGAGTGTGGGGAGAATCGATCTGAATGGCGTCAGAGCTCTGTTGATTCGAAACTAGCCCCCACCCCTACTGCACCCTCACGTGACTGCCCTTTTCTGGACAGTTTGTTGCTAAAGTAGGAGATCTATAAGCTGACATCTGGTTATCACGTGGTTCACTAGGAGTTATCCGGTGGAACATCTGGATTAGAATCTAAGCTCAGGATACAGGAATGTCTTGCTCATCAATGCCGATATTTCGCACTAAAATTTGGCTCTCTTGAAAAGCCAAAATGCTTTTCATTAAATTAATGAAAAGCAGTTTGATTTGACTTAGCCCAATTTGACAATGTTGACTGCATTTAGCCCCCCATAAATATGATTACTGTCACGTTCTATACAAAATGGTGAGAATATTCTGATCTCTTGTCGGTTAAAAATCCCCTGTCTTAGAAAAAAGCATTAGTTTGATTGTAATACATAATTTTTGATTGAGCTCTACAGCAATCAGAACATTTATTCTCTTTTCATATTTATGGCAATAATATTTTCAGATCAGTTATGCTAGCATTTTAAAACCTCACATGGAGCATATTTGCCATGATGCAGTAACTTAATTCCATAAGGGAGCAAATTGTATAATCCTTTGACCATTCACAACTTGTAAATGTGATAATTGGTTAATGATACTTTAAATTTCATCCTGAGAACCTGTGCCGTAATTTTGGGCAAAGTTTACTTGTTGTATAACTCCAGTGTCTCTTATATTACTTTTAATCTCATGAAAAAAAAATTTTGTCTGAGGCATTTTCACAAAGCAGAGTAGTTATGGAAATGTGCAACTGATCATTTACTTCCTTTAAAGCTATTTTACTCCTTTGAAATGTTCCAAGAGTTAAATAAAAATAACTCACTTAACAACCAAAAAATTATTGAAAGATAAATAATTCAAATCTTTCATGTTATAAGATTTTCAGATATTTTTCTTTAACTACAGTGCTAATTTGTTTAGAAATAAAATGGTTTAATCTTCTATTTCATTTTGGAAGTTTTTAAAAGCTATTTTAAATGCTGTTACACCTATTCCGATGATTTTGTCAAACCTGTTACAAACGTTTGTCACATCCGTCACACCAAATTTTCCCTGAGAATAGATATTAAATCAAATTTTAACATTGTACTCCTATTCAGACCTGCAAACATTAGAACTTTGGAAAGTTTCATGTTTTTCCACGGAAGAAGCAGTATAATGAAAGCAGTGTAGATAGACGATAATAATCCGTGTTTCTAAAAGTTGTAATTTTGCATGCATTTTAGGCTATCTTTTAAGGTATTTGATTCATACTAAAATCGAAATGAGAAACATCGGATAGGGAATTCAATTAAGTACATTAAGTTTAGAAAATTCTCAACTGGAAAAGAAAAAATTCACACAATTATCGTACTTTCAAAGTTGTGGGTTAAAACTATAACGGAAAAAAAATTGGGTAGGGAAGAATTTGACAAAGAGGAAAAAATAAGTAAAAATTATGTGCAGAACTATTCTTCATGATAACCATATTTAAGCATTTAAAAACGAAAAATTAATATAGTTCACAAATATCCTATCATAAAGAAATTGGCAAAAAAAATGGAAGCATTTGAAAAAAACAAGCTTCTCGAAGAAAACGCGCACAAGAGTTTGATAGGCTTCCAGGATTTAAGACTCACCTCTTAGTGGAATTTACGCTACTCATCCTAATAGTTTATCTGAATTTTTTCACATAAGAATTCATTTGGAACATTTTCGTGGTCCTGCAGATTTCCAAATTCGTTTAACAGTTAACAATTCTGACAACCTATCAAGCATATAAAGAACTCGGTCTTATAGACGACGAAATACCTTGGAAACTAACCTTAATTAATATATATAACTTTCTGACACCGCTCCCTGACTCAGAGAATTATTTACAACTATTTTAACTTTTATGTCAGCTTTTAGGCCCTATTGCTTTATGGCTAACGTTTATAAAAGATCTCTGTGACGTCATACTACAAGGAGAGCGTCAGCAGAAATTCTATGATTGTCGTTCAATGTCATGCAATATAAGAATCAAATGAAAATAAAAAGCTATTAAAACATGATTGGTACATGAAAACCAGGAACGTGAATTAATGTTCATCGGCATACCCGATGGAACTGAGAAAAAATAATAAATTCAACACTATCCAAAAATCAATAAACATGCTTTGGGGTGTTTTTTTTTTTTTTTTTTTTTGAGCAATCACGATTGCTTATTGTTCTCATTTGACTGTTTTTGATGTTACGCTGATTTTGTTTTCCCACGAGCACCCTCTGCAGCATCACCGTCGACCGGCCGCCTCACAATGCTGCTCCTCTTGCGAAAACTGTCTCCAGGTTACGTCCGTATTCTACACACACACGCATACATACACACACCTACAAACTCACACACCTACACACACACCTACACATACTCACACACATACACACACACACACACCTACACACACACACCTACACATACACACACACCTACACATACACACACACCTACACACACACACATACACACACTCATGCCTGCACACAGACATAAACACACACTCCCACACACACACACGCACGAACGCCTACACGCACAGCAGGCACTGCATACACAACACGCACACACATGCATACATACACACACACCCACCCACACACATGCGCCTGCACAAACACACACGCGCATACATACACACGCTCGTGATTGCGAAAAACATAATTTGAATTCAAGAGGCCAAAAATTCAAATTATTTATTATTTTTTTTATTTTACGGAACTGCTGGGACTTTAGTTAGAGGTGGAAAAACTAACCACATCCCACATTTGACCTGCTTTGAATACCTCCTCCAGAAAGACTCCGTATGTTTAAAAATGAAAAAAACGGGAAATTTTCAGAATTTCTTTAATAGGGACTCAGGACTTCTCTTCATGTTTTTAAAATTAAAGGCGATATCCCAATAGTTCTACCGCGCAACTTTAATTTGTCTAATCTATTCAATTTAATCCAACCCCAATCAAATTCACTTTTTAGTAATATGATTTCGAGTATTGTTCTTCCAGCACCAGCAGCAGATCAGTTGGCTCATATTCCTTGCATCTTCATGGTGTCCCTGTATATTCCCTTTTCCAATTTAAGTGATTACAATATCTAACGTAATTTCTTATGCCATCATGATCATCAAACGTGCAACTATATACGATACGTAGTGCAACGTTACATACGGAAATATTGTATTGTTCAGTGGGATTGATATGTTGGTCTCTCTTGATCAGGAAATGAGGTAAATCAATTTGTTTCGAAAAATGAAACAAAAAAATGTTGCTTACAATTAATATTCAAATTGAAAAGTGGGGGAGGGTGGGCCACAATGAGACATGGGCCACAGTGAGACATTCTAAATTTAAAAAGAAATACAATTCTCACAGCTACCACCACCTAGGAGGAGTAAACATAACCAAAATGCTTCTTAGAACTCTTAGTTCCATGCTGTTCTATGTTTTTGTTTTGTAGAAAAAAATTAGTTACTGTTTGGACACATTGAAAGTTATTTGGATAATTTTTTGCATCCTATCATAATCTAGAAAAACGTCATCAATTAAGGTAAGTGTTGGTAAGTTGTTACTGGAACTTTAATCTTCTAATTTTTAACTCATGGCTTATTTTAATGATGTGAAGCAAAAATCTTTTTTTTGTTGTTTGGGCCACAATGAGACTTTTTTTTTTTTGAGCTACAATGAGACGTCTCATTGTGGCCCAAGCAGCAGTAAGCAAGTGTAGAATACTTATCTACTTCTTGTTCTAATTTACAAAAAAGAAATTTAACAATAAAAAATAGGCTTGATTTAAAATATTTATATTTTAACTAATTATTACAAATGAACTTTTTGTTTTACTGCACAACTTTGTACAAAACAAAACTAGAAACTGGTTAGGTGTTGATAAGGTTGCCAAACATGGTATTTATTTCAAAGCAATTTATAATTATAATTAATATCTGTATAAAATAATTAAATAAGTTAATTATCAATTTATATTTGGTATTTATTATTTTATTCTTTTCCAGTTTTTTTAAATCTTAATTTTTTTTTTTTTTTTGCTTGCTGTAATTAAAATTGTTTTGTATGTAAGGAAAAAACGGTTTTAAACATTTAAAATATGCTTTAAGGAGAAGCAGGACCTTGAAATCATCAAATTTATGAAGGAAAAAAAATTGTTGGAATTGTGAAAAAAATCAGCGTGTTTCACGTGGTGTTGCATTTTTTTGTTGTAATTTTTTAATAACTCTGAATCGAATTAAGTTTTTTTAATAAACTAGCTAAAGATACTTATTTTGCTGACTTTAAGTAAAGATACAGTGATTATTCAGCTGTCCCATTGTGGCCCTACTTAATGTCCCATAGTGGCCCATAACTGGGCCACAATGAGACACTTTTCATCAAATTTATAAAGCCTCATAACTTTTTTCTTCTAACATTAAATGAGTTGAATTTGATGCAATATACTATAATTTTATACCTTTAATATAATCAAGTACAGTAAAACCTGTAAAGTTGACCACCCTTGTAAGTTGACCACCAAAGTTGACCCCTTTTTTCAGGTACAGAATTAGTCCTTTTTCATATAAATCTACCTCTATAAGTTGACCACCTGTTTAAGTTGACCACTAAAGTAGTGCACAGCAAGTGGTCAACTTACACAGGTTTCACTGTATGTTTCTATGCTTTAGAACTCGCGAATGTACAAAAAATGAAAAATATGTGTTTTTTTGTCTCCTTGTGGTCCACCTCCCCTACCCATATAATATTTATTTGAGACAGATAGTTTTTTAAACCCGAAATATAGGTAGAGTTGGGCCTTTAGTACTTAATATAATGAGATAAATAATTACACTATATAAATGTTTATTTACTTATTTATTCAACTTTTTTAAATTTTAAACTTTAGAATCAGTTTCTCAAGGGCAAAATTTGTGACAGTGTGATTAATTAGAACTATTGAAACACATTTGCTGTTTATTTAAGCGGTTTAAATGCTTTAGTAAATTTTCAAGTGAACTCTCAGGAGAGCAAAACTTTTTGACAGTGACTCAAATCAGAAACAATGAGTCATTTAAATTACTTTCTAAACATAAAATTTCGTACAAAAATTTCAAATATATTTCTTTAATATGAAATTTTTGACGATGAAGTTATTTAGAATCAATGATACATTTCTTTAAAATGTGTATACCTATCTTTTAAAGGTTTTGCACTAAAATTTCAAATTACGTTTTCAAGCATGTCTTTTTTTTTCTTTCCCCACAATAAATGTGCTGGAAGATGTACAAACAACTTTCAAAGCTTTGCACTAACTTTATTTAAGGAAATATTTCTAAAACACTGTAGTGAATTTGTTTCTATACACTAAAGGATGGATTTTTTTCGTAAGTATTTCGAAATTGAGAAGTATGCGCCAAAATATACTAAAAGTAAAGTCGTCGTTATTTATAAAAAATAAATAAATAAAACATGCGCAAAATTATAAAAACAGACACTTGAGTTTTAGCTTTCTTTTACACATCCTTTGTATTTACTTTTGTTAAATTTATAAAAATAAAAAAAAAATCGCATCTAATGTATTTCAGAAATTTTAATTAAACTCAAAGAAAAAGCTGCATGCTGTTTAAAAAAAGCTTTTTTTTTTTTCAACATTTAATAGTAAATTGCAAGTAAACCTTTAAAGTACAATTTTTACAACAAGAGCATGATAGCTTTCACAGAAAAATATACCTACACCCTGATTCGTCAGAAGATCTCAAATTAACGTTGATTGGATTCTCCGTTTTTATTGCAGTGGAATTTATTGGATTGATATGGGATGTTCACATAAAAATAACTATGCATTTGAAATAATTAATTACTTACCACAGCAATAACTGATTTAAATATGTGCAAGAAAGTTGTAGGTTCTGAAATGACGGAACTCTAAAGATTGTCAAAATCTTCACATTAAAATCTTCCTCTTTTATTATGGATTTTAAATAGATTTTGAGAGAATTTTGTTTCTTATGATCCACTTCTTTAGGATTTTAAAATAAATAATTTTCTTTCATCTAGTAAGTATAACAAAATTCTTCAATTTTTATTTCGAAAAAAAAAAACTTTTTATTACATATTTGTATAAAATATAAAACGACATTTTCCACCAACAATGAACGAGAAAAATACACCTACACATTAATCAAAACATTCCATCTCTTTCATGATTTCTTTTAGCGTTGCCATTCCAAAAAGCAATAAATTGGTCACGCGATAATAATTATATTCGGAACTCCAGCGCTCGAATACGCTACCTTGCGGTGATTTACAAAACTGCAAATGAAACTTAAACATTGCCACGTTGCGTTCCACGTTTGTCAGTTGACGTAAACACAAGCAGTTTGTTCTGAGTATTTATTAACGCAATCGATGTGTCTTAGTTTGCTTTCAGCTACAGAAATTAATTCGTCCCTTAGTAGTATTCTCGAGCTTCTCAAAATAATGTTAGTTTTCATTATTTCCTTAATAATTGGTGAACGCGAAAATTCTGGATTAACAAACTTGGATAACGTTATACAAGGTAAAAAATTTTATTGTTTTGTATGAATTTGTAAGAATATGGGGGTTTTTTTAATCTTAAATTAATTAAACTTACCATATTTTACAGCAGCATTTAGTTGGAATGGACAGTATGCAAAATATTTTCTTGAATATATTATCGTAGAACAAAATGAATAACCGAGAAAGAATTTACTTTATTCCTTTTATTCTCAGCAGAAAGGTTTCGCCAAATTTGTTTAGGGTTATCGTATTAGTATAGTGCGAGCAAAGTAGCCTTGGCGAGATTTCGCGTTTTTAGTTAAACCATTTTTAATTTTTATCATGAGTGGAATAAAATGGTAGTAAGATTACAGAATTCGATAAGTGAAAGGAAATAATGGTCAATCAACTGAAAAGAAAACTACCACCATATATCCGTGAGAATTTTGTTGATGATTTGCATAACATGACACAATTAAATCGTAACTCAGAAATTAGAAAAATCGAAACAGAAAATTTTTAAATGAACCGATTCGGGAATTCGAGAGAAATAACTCAGCTACAAATGGAAAAAAAATAAGCGCTAGCCAAGCAAGGCAAAAAAGTATCATCTCCTTTCGATAACAATTTGTAATGTCACATTGAATTTTCTAGCATTAATTGTTATTCTTGTCAGGCCACAATTATTATTTAGTTTTATCAAGAATTGATAAATATCGAATTTAACATCGTGGAAATAGCTGCTTAGAACTACGAACTACGTAGTTTGCATTAATCTTTGACGTTTAGTAATGCTTCTTGAATTCTCATTTCTTTCTACGTGGGCCAGAATATCCACAAGACTTTGAAAATTAATTTAAAAAGAATAAAGCGAAAAAATCATACGTACGAACAAAAATCACAACACTTTTAGCATATTCTTCGTTACCATGTGCGTTTGTTTTAGTTTTCAATTCCGCCATTAGACAGTGACTTCAGTGCCCCCTATAGTTCGTTGGAGTTGCGAATTAAATAATGTAAGGAAGTTCAAATCATTGCAGACGATTATAAATTACTGAATAATAAATGTAGAGTGCTAGGAAGAAAGGTGATTTTTTTTTTTTTTTTTGTTCGAGATAGTTTGATACTGAGTGATTGTAAAAAATTAGTAGTTCAATTTAAACAAATAAGAAAAAAAGAAGGATAAAGGCGAAAAGTCAACCAAAAATTTACTGGACTATGAAGAAAGTCTGGAGTTTTGAACTTTCAAACTTGATTTATTTTTAAAGCTTGAAAGTTTGACATTCCGTCGTTCTTCAACATGCTCTTTAAATGTAAAGCGCTGCAGACGGTAAATTTACGAATAACAATAACAGGAAAGTTAAAATTGTGCCGGATGCAAAAGGCACCCCCCCCCCCCCCACACACCGAAGGAGAAAGAGAGAGTCTGCGGCAATTTCCTGTTATTAGTAGTGAAAAAATGAATGATTTATTACTCGTCAGTTGGAGGAGAAACTATTTTGAATAGTTATCAACATATGTAATTAGACGATTCAACGCTAACTCTTTGGTATTGTTGATTACTTTTTCAATGAACTTTCGACCTGTTCTATTCAGAAAAGTATTTAAGCCGCATGAGTGGGTATAATCCAACTAAATCCTCCTATATATAATAATAATCGAGTAACCCGCCTGTTTCAGCAATGAAAGTCGCACCACGGCATGGTAATTTGATAAAATGTTTTGGTAATGTTTAACATGCAGGGAAAGGCTTTATAGTGACAAGGCTGAACTCAATCCGGTCACCTAACTGTTTTGCTGGTAAGATTGTGTCATTTCAGGGGACTGAAGAAAAAAAAGTTGAAAATTAACGCTATCCACTGAAATTTAGAGTTCATCCACTGGAGTTAAGGCTATAATCTCAACTATCAAAATATCACCAAACAGGCAATGACTTCGTTCAAATGTAGAAACAGTTTTCATCCGTCATACTTTGAGGGGCGACTTTCTAGTTTATCAATATTTACATTGATATAAATATTTTGCTCTAAAAATATTAGATTTCATTGTTATTTAATATAGCCATTCACTTTAGCTTTTAGCCATAGTCATTCAGACATTTTTTCTTTCTTCTTTTTTGAAAATTGAACTCGCATTTATCCTAAAGTAAAATTATAAAATAGAGAGATTTTTGATCAGGACAGTGCTTTTTTACTGTATCTGTACGACTGAAAATTCAGTCTGCACAACTTCTTAATTTCGTCTAGGAACACTAGCCCCCACATTATAAAACTTTTACCATTTTCTTTTTTACTTCGTCAAAAAAAAAAATGTAAAATATAAAAAAATAAAAAGTTGTCATGAATTCCTATTGGTTGACCCATATAATATAAATACCGAAGTTCACGTGGTTGACGATTGACGTTCAGCTCTTTCACGACTATCTGGTTAAGTGTGGTGAGATTTTTTTTCCCACTGATGAAGCGGTATTGTAGCCTTCAAATAACTATTTGCTGCGTTTTCTGGAGAATTTGCGCTTTATTTACGTTGATTTTTCATATAATCAAAGCAAAATTCGTTTAACTTTCTGTAAGGCTTCTCGACTTGAATTATTGGGTTTCGGAGGAATTCAGTCGATTCAGATTTCTGTTTCCAATTTCTCCACATAATAAACCATTTGCACAAATATCATGACTCCAATTAAACCTTTCCTATCAAACCTCCGTTTCAATCATGAGATAGAACTATGTTTTGTCACGAGACCGCTTCCGATGACGTCACTGAAGCTCTACTATTGGTTTCACGGTCTCACGTGACACTCGAAAATCCAGTCGGTCGGAAGTCAGAGAGGGGAAATAGTCGGATGATTGTTCTATCCAAATGAGGTTTAAACGTGATAATCGAAGCGGATGAATTAGAGCCTGGCTATAGATGGAATGAATGAATCCCTCGCTTTGCCACTCTAATTTCTAATTTACTGATCGAGTGGTGCAATGGCTGAAGAAAATATCTCGATTTTCAAAACGTCTTTGCTGATGCAGTTGCGTTCGGCGTTGTAAGTATGCACAGATTGGAGATATTGTAATGCCTCTACAAGCTCATATCACGCATTACAAATCTAAAATACGTCTCAAAAATTCCGTCGAGCGTATTTTTCATACCTTGAACTTGAAGAAAAAATTTAGAATGGTGCTGTCCACAAATCTGTACCTCAGAGCTAGGCTCAGGGCCGCATAGAGCCAAGGCCCCTTGTCAGTTGTGTCACAGGGCCCTTCCGCCCCCCCCCACACACACAAAAAAGAAGAAGAAAAAGAAAAGAAAAGGGGAAAATAGAAAAAGGGGGGGGGAGAAGAAAAAAGAAAAGAAATGAAAAAAAAGTGAGAGAAAAAAGAAAAAAAAATCAAAACTGCTTGCTAGAAAAAAATTAACTCTATTTTAAGGGCCATAAGAATAAATAACAAAAGAGTAAATTTTACTTAATCTTAACGTTTTCTCTTATTCGAAGTCCCCCCCCCTCTTTCGTTCTGTTTTTTTATTTCCTTTTTTCTCCCCTTTTTTTTCTTTCCTTCTCTACTTTCTTCCTTTTTTTGTGTCAGTGTCGCAGGCCCCCCTCCCCCCAAAGTCCGGGTCCCTAGTTTCCGATTAGGCTGACATGGGTTCTCGTCGGGCCTGGCCAGGCTAGCGCACGTCCAAAAATTGCGATTTTCAGTTTATAAGTGAACTGTATGTAGAATCGGACCATATGAACGTAAGTTTAAAAAAAAAATCCCTTATAGTTATACACAAGTGTTAAAAGAGAGCACGTCACATCTTTTGTATGCACCACGCAATCGTTTTCCCTCTCTCCTGTAAAGTAGCGATTGTGTGACGTACTTTAATCTGGCTGTGAGCTACAGAAATGTCATGCGTTGAGTAGGGGAGAGGGGTTCGAGAAATTGTATAAAAGTTTGTGACAAGGATGGAGGGATGTAGTACGAAGAAATGTGACATCACGCATTTTTTATAAGGATATGTTTACGAAAAATGGCTTGACTCTTTGCAAAAGGGAGTGGGAGGTGAAGTGAGACACTTTGTTACAAAGGGGGGAAAGAGTCAAAAATATTGAAAAAAAAGTGTGACATCATCTATCGTGTTAAATAGAAGGGGTGGAGTGCAGTCAAACTCGTTCGTAACGAGTGCAAAGGGACCGCGATATTTGCTTGTTATAACCGAGTGCTCGTAAAAAACGAGTTCATAAAATTATCATAAAAATTCATCGTAGTTGTTTTTTTTCTTCTTCTTCACTTCAATCACTGTACAGTGCCAAAGAAGTTAGTTACTTTGCTTTGAGTCATTGTCTCTTGCGTCATTGTTTTTGAGGAATATACATATACACACATGTATGATTTTTTAATGTTTCTTTATCCCACAAACTAAAAAAAGTGCCGTCATCGCTTGTACACAGGATTTTTGATTTATTAAGCTTTGATTGACTTTGGAATGTTAAAGAAAATGTACCAAAAATTATAAACTGAGCTGGAAGTCAATAGAAATTTTATGAATCAAAAAAATATTGCTCGTTTTGAGCGGGATTTGCTCGTCAAAAGCGAGTTATGCTCAAATAGACTTAACATTGTACCAACCAAGTATTTCTGGTATCTTCCCTAAATCCGGGTTCTCGTTAAATCAGGGCTCGTTATAAGCGAGTTCAACTGTAATTTAAATTTTTTAAAACATTGCAGAACGAATAGTTTTTAAATTCAAAACATCAAAACATTCTAGTTGCTAAAAATCTAAATAGTACGTTTCTTTTCTTTCTCTTACTCTCTTACTTTCATGCTGACAGAGTGCCGTAGTGATTAGGCATTAACCTCTTACGCCCAAAGGCGCTAGTTCGAACCTAGCTCCAGTCGTTCAATGAATTAACAAGATACAGAAAATCAAGAGCTGATTATGCGGCATGTAAAAGCTGGTTTGACTTTGAGTGCTCTAGGCAATATTAAATTCCTAGTGGAGCTACGCATCAAAGAGAGTCCAAGTGCCTCCACCTGGTGAGAAAGCTGAACGTTAAAATTGTCGTGGTACTGGCATCCACCGGTAGTGGTACCCCATGAAAGAATGGATGTTGTATCGGGGGCTCATGCTAGGTCTACAAAAAGTAACGCCAGTAGAACTATTAGAAGGCACTTTCTTCTTTGATAGCTACTTTCTTAATGGAATTGGTTTCACTTTCATAGATTTCGCTCCTCCAAACTGAATTTCACTCTTTAAAAAAATGTCAAAGTGTGTTTTTGCGCCTTGAAAATAATCTACATCTCTGGCACAGGTATATATTAGGCTCTTGCCCAGGGCAAAAAGTTTAAGGAAGGAGCAAAATTTAAGAAAAGAAATCATTTCTCGGTTTAAATAAATTACTTTTCGTAAAAAATAGTTTAAGAAGGAGTAAAAAAATACAAAAATGGAATAAAGTGGTGTCGCTACGGGAGGCGGGGGGGTGGTCTGCCTCAGGTGTCACTCGTCTGGGGGGTTACACCCGAAGAAAATTTCAAGTTTTTTTTTTTTAATATGAAGCTAAATTGCATTTTTAAGACAACAAATTTGAAAATATTCTCTAAGGAAAACCCCTGAACTCCCTCTTTCCCACCCCCATGTCATGGAGGGGTAAAGATCAATACTGATATCTAATAATGACTACTGACTTTCTCTTGTATCAAAAGAGTAAACCCCATTATCTTTCCCTGTGTTTGAAATACGTTTGAAATATTTAAGGGATCTTCAATTTCATTCAACCCCTTTCATTTTTGACTTCTAGACGACCTGCACATTGGCGTCTAGGGAAAGTTACATAAAAAGCGTTCATAGTATTGTCTTTTGTACATTAGCCCACATAAAATTTCGCAATAACACAAATATAGTTGTTTCTGAAAATTGTATGAATTTCATGTTTGAATAGAATATAAAAACCTTTTTTGGGGGGAGGGGGAGGGAGGGGGCATTTGTCGAGGGGAGGTAACACCACAGAAGGAACCCATGCTAGGTACGCTACTGAATATATATATACCATATATTTTTTTCTTTTTTTGATAATTTGAACTCTGTGTGCTTTTATAATAAAACAAACCTGTATTCTATAAGTATATCTCGAGCAACTTTATGTTGTATGTAGTTACTGTAAAACTTGTTCATACAATGTCACTAAAAGTATTTTAAGAATTGTTTTGGTCTCTACTTGAAGTTAGAAGTCTCCAAACTTGAATTATGTGATAACTCAACGTTTTTGTTAAGTCATTTCAAGAAGCTCCACCGCTTCACTTTCCTTTCATACTTTCTTCATGCTTAAGCACCCCTATCGCTCATCATTATGCTTGTTTTCCGTTTTTTTTCTGCCTCTACTTGAAAATTTCGATCTACAATGACTATGAATATTCATGAGCATGTGTGGAAATTCTTCTCAAAATCGCTTTCATCCAAACACATCCCCGCCTGCAAAGAGAAGTTGTTGCCAACAATATGTATAATTATATGCATATTTAAATTCCCCCGTGAGGCTTCGCTCGAGCGTCCTCAAAAAACGGAGAGCGACGACGGACGGGAGACGAGGCAATTTTTTCCCCGTCTGTCTAATTAGAATTCCGAGATGAGTTGAGATGATTAAGTGCTGCGGATCAGGTAATACGTTCAATCCTCAGGGGTGCACTGATTTGCGGATTACAAAGATAGGAATTTTACTGAGATTTTTAACAAAAGAACAAAAGAAGATGGGAGAAAATGCTCTAATATACAGATACATAATCATAATTGCATTCCCATGTCAATTAGTTTTCTTTACTAATAATAAAGCTCAAAGTCTCTCTATCTGGATGTCTGTAGGATGTCTGGATATCTGTGACGCGCATAGCGCGTAGACCGTTCGGCCGATTTTCAGGAAATTTGACACAAAGTTAGTTTGTAGCATGAGGGTGTGCACCTTGAAGCGATTTTTCGAAAATTCGATTTTGTGTTTCTTCTATTTCAATTTTAAGAAAATTTTCCGGAGCAAAATTATTATAAGATGGACGAGTAAATTACGAAATTATCATGACGTGGAATGGGAGAGCGAATGAACATAGCTAATTGGCGAGAAATTCGTCATCCATTATTTGTAAATATACAGGCGAACCGAATGACCTTTTAATTTTCAACTACGTGCAAAGCCGTGCTAGTTCCACTAGTTATGTATGAAAAAAGAGAGAATATCTTAAGTAAAGTACATGGGCTAAGATAACTGATATTTTATATATTCTATGACACGTGTAAAAGCTATGAGTTCCATAGCTGAAGCCAAAAGGGTAAAAAACACCTTTTTTTTGTCACTACAAGTTTAAACCAGATAAAACGGAGATGCGGTTAAACGTGGTTCTACAGTACATGTTTCGCAGACCAGAAGAGAACTCTCCAAGAAATCATCCCACACGTTTCGTGAGTCGATAGATTTCAAACGCCAGTGCCATAGAAAGATCGCTTTTTGTGAGATTTTGAATAGTTCATTCTTACCAGGTAATCATATGTTCAAACTTTTTTTTTTGAGCAATCACGATTGCTTATTGCATTCATTTGATCGTCCTTGGCGTTTGGTTCCTTTTTCAGCTTGGACCAGGGACACCAGCACCACCGGCCTCTGCAGGCCTCCGAGCACTGCCTCCTGGAACCCGTTTCTCCTGGTCGATGGCGTTCATGTCCAACACACACGCATGCTCATACACACACACACGCGCGCACACGCCTATACACACACACACACACATACGTGCACACACGCTCATACACAAGCCTTTACACACATACATATGCGTCTACGTGTATACACACAGGTCTACACACACACACACACACACACACACACACACACACACACAAAACTATGCACACGTAACCGCCCAGGAGGAGAGGCAGGCTTGGAGGGACAGGAGCCGTTTCTAGAAACAATAGCCCCCAATGAGCAGGGTCCTGTCGCAACTCGTGATTGCGAAAAATATAATTTGAATTCAAAATTTCAGAATTCAAGTTAATTTTCATTCTTTCTTTTTTTTTTTTTTTGCATTGATAATTGATATGGTAGGAAATATTTAGCACACAATGGTTCCCAGCTTTTTTGTTACCCGAGGGCCCGCACAGCATATTGAATGAATTTTACTGGCAGAACCATACAAAATCTACGTAAGTGCAACTTCGTTTATCTGGACTAGAACCCCTATAAGAGGACAGCCCGACTTATCCGACATTTTGGTTCCAAGACAGCTTTGGATCTAACCCTGTTTCTAGTATTTATAAATAAGTTATAGTATCTGCAGTTTGCTATGTCGTAAAACAATTGATGTTTAGTTGAGTAAAATGTCACTTAAGATCAATCTAGAAAGATAACTTAGTTCATAAATTAAACAAAAATATTTCAGGATGTGTTTACTGTAATGAACGCCATTTCCACACCTAATTTGTTTTTTAACTTGTATTAATTAAATCTTTTTCATTTACAGAATAAAATAATCAAACATCAATCAGGTTACTCAGCTAAAGCGTGAGCACCAGTTTTCTGCAACGAGGCTTTTTTATAAAAACTAGTTTTGTGCCCTGCAATTTTGGAACCAAAATGTCGGATAAGTCAGTTTCCCTTATATAGTGGCCTTAATCTGGACTAGAGCCCCTTGAAAAAGACAGGCTGACTTATCCGACATTTTGGTTCCAAGACAAAATTGGATCCAACCTCGTTTCTAGTATTTATAAATACGTTATAATATTCGCTGGTTGTTAATTGCTATGTCGTAAAACAATTGATGTTAAGTTGAATAAAATGTCACTTAAGGGGAATCTAGAAAGATAACTTAGTTCACAAATTCAACAAAAATGTATCGGGGAATGTTTACTGCAATAAACCTCATTTTCACACCTAATTTGTTTTTAATTTTTATTAATTAAAGCATCTTCATCAACAGAATAAAATAATCAAACATCAATCAGACAACTCATCTAAAGCTTTTACACCCGTTTTCTGCAATGAGGCTTTTGTACAAATGCCTTTTTTTTTTTTTTTTGTTCTCCCGACAATTTTGGAACCAAAATGTCGTATAAGTCAGCGCCCCTTATATAGGAGTCTTATTCTGGACTAACTGAGATTAAAGGCAATCCAGATAAGCGAAAATCCGGATGATGAGGGTAATAAGCAAACACACTCTTAAACAGGCAGGCTCATCTTTTACTATAGCAAAGAACAATGCTTTGTAATAAAATTACATAGTATCGTTTCTAGCAAATACTTTACCATTTGTAGTTCAGCTGCAGTGGTGTCGGAATGACGCTCCAAATACGTCATGTTGTTTGTCAGATGAGTACTATATTTTATTGTACGTTCTGTGCAGGAGTTGCACCTTTAATCAAAACAGAATACTTGGCGTATTTATATTTCCGTTCTTGTAATCATAGTTTTAAAAATCACTACTTTTTTTCCTTTCTAATGGGACTGCAAGTGCAATCCCCCGATACGGCATCCAATCTTTCATGTGGCACCATTAAGGTGCGGACGGGTAATTTTGACGCCCAGTTTCCACCAGATGGAGGCACCTAGACTCTTTTTGATACCCATACTAGGGATTTAATTTTGCCCAGGGAGTTCAAAGTCAAACGAATACCCAAGGAATCTTTTACATGTCGCAAAATCATGGGCGCTGACGATTCTCTGTCTCTCGAAAATCCACCGACTGGCCACCTGAGGTCAGAACCCGGGAACACGGCACAAAAGGCCAACGCCTTACCACCACGCCATTTAGTCGACTTTAAAGCTATTATTTAAGTAAAAATAATATTTTTTCTTTCAACTTACAGATTATACAGTAAAACCTGTCTACAGCGATACTGTTGGGACATATAAAAAATATTGTTATAGACAGGTTTTCGTTACAAACAGTTTGATTACTCAATCTAAAATATTGCTAAAATATTGCATTAAGGACAATATCGTTATAGACAGGTTGATTGTAATAGACAGTATCGTTATGCACAGGTTTCACTGTATCCGGATAAACGGAGGCCGGATAAACGAGGTTCTACTGCATAGTTTGATTTTGCGAGCTAACATTAGAAAACACAGGAAAGGAAATAAAATTTCAACGAATTGCTGCTGTCACTACGACATGCTTACTTCATCAATACGAAGTTTTCATCTTGTTTTTTTTTTTTTTTTTAGAAATTAAATTTCTGACAATTTGGCTCTAAATTTGCTATAAATTATAAATCATTCGGAATATTGAACGAAGAAAATTTGTCCTTTTGAAAGGTTCCGGAAGATAGTCTTCGAATCGTAAATTTGAACATAACAACGGACCTCATGGATCATCCTCATGGGCCCCATATTGCTTGCGAACCGTAGGTTGGACACTTCCGGTTTACATTTATTTCAAATTTATTCTGCTCTGCCATTACACCAGCTACATTAGCTCAAAACTCAGCTCTTTTCTTTTAACGTTCAGTTCGAAGAAATGGTCAAGTCAAGAAACGATGCTTGTTGATTTAATATTTTGAGCAACAATGCTGATAATATCATATTTGTTGTTCCAAGTAATTTTCTTTTTCAGTTGGCTTGAAGATTTTTTGAAGTAGGTTAAGATTTACTATAAGATTACAATTCGCAACTCCAGAGCTCGAATACGCTACCTTGCGGTGATTAACAATACTAATACAAAGGTAAAACATTCCGTTCCACGTGTTTTCTTTGGGAAAACTGCAGGCTTCAGACAGTTTGTGGTGCATTGTAATTACAGAGGAATAGAAAAGAAAAATTCCCACAAACACGATGAAAAATTACGATTATTCATTAAGCTTCAAAACAAGTTATAACTTACGGCATTGGTTTGTTTTACCTTTTTCATCCGCTATTAGTCAGTGGCTGCAGTGCCCCCTATAGTTTATTGGAGTTGCGAATACAACGCGAAATATAAAAATATTATGTACCTAATCGTGCACATGTTTATGCACCAATTCCCACGCCAAAATGTCAATATTATTAGATACTTCACTACCAACTTACGGTCAATTTACGCCATTCCAATATAAGAATTTTAAAAGTAAACACTTTTCGAATATTTCCTTTTCGAGCCGTTGCCCAAATCCCATTACCGTCAATATCGCAATTGTGAAGCTACGTTTGGCAACAGCGTGGTGCATATCGATTTCCATGGTAACTGACTACCCTAAGAAAAGAATGCAGCGCGGAGCTTAACGAAGAAGGGGAGAAAACATTTTTTTTCTTAAGAAATGCAGGTTATTTGTGGGAAAAGGACGTGAAATCTGCCAGCTGCTAAGAGATTTTTGAAAAGCTTTAAGTGATCATATATTCCCTCCGAAAAATAAGAATTGTGGAATTTAAAATTCTCGTATATGAAACTGGCAACTACTTTTTGTGGATGAAAGTAATAAAAGTTTTCAGTAGAAAATTCTACGATGATTAAAAATTAAAAAACATTTATTGTAACAATCTTATAAATATGGAATGCAAACATTCTTTTTCTCCTTATTTTGTTGAAGAGTACTTTTTCCAAAAGTGGAGACCACCACCTTTGTTGAAAGGAATTATGGTATTTAAAACTCTTGTACATAAAACTGGCAACCACTTTGTATGGATGAAAGAAATAAATGCTTTTGGTCTGAAAATTTACGATGATCTTTACTAATAATAAAGCTGAAAATCTGTGTGTCTGGATCTCTGTCTGTTACGCGCATATAGCGCCTAGACCGTTTGGCAGATTTTCATGAAATTTGGCACGCAATTAGTTCGCAATCGCAGCATAGGGGTGAGCACCTCGAAGCGATTTTTCGAAAATTCGATTTTGTTCTTTTTTTATTCCAATTTTAAGAGCATTTTACTGAACAAATTAATTACAACGTGGAAAAGTAAATAACCAAATTATCATAACGTGAAACCGCAACACGAGCAAGCATAGCAAATTGGCGAGAAATTCATCATCTATTATTTGTAAATATACAGGCGAACCAAATGACCTTTTAATTTTCTACTACGGGCAAAGCCGTGCGGGTACCACAAGTTAAGAAATAAAAATATATATATGGGTCATTCTCACAGAAAAGGTACAAATAGACCAAAAAAATTCTTTTAACAAAACTAAGTGAAAAAATAATGAAAATTGCATAAATGTTTTTGTTTGTTTATAAATTAAGTCCCTATAGTAGTGGTTAAGTTTTCTATTTTATTTTTAAAAAGATTTCAAATATTTTAAATCCCACCTCGTCCACGGAGGGGATACAATAGTCAACGGAGGATTTTTTTATGTAAGAAAGTGTCAATAAAGGTTGTTATGAAAGTAAACATGCGTTTTAAAGCTATATGAACTATTATGTGACTCTTACTTATCATTAACAAATTAAAATGTGGAGGCTTTTGAAATAAAGACTCAGGACCTTGCTCTTTATGAATATCCTATTTTAATGAGAGAAAAAATCAACATTCTAGCATTTGTAACAAAATCAATAAAGTGCAACCTAATTTAGTTGGAAAAGAAAATATCGAATGTTCTTAGTTTCATTGATGAGTAAAAAAAAAACCCTAATAAATCAGAAGATATTTTTTTTAATTCAAAAAAAAAAAAAAATCCTTTTCTTTTTTTTGAAGAACTTGCCAAAGGTCGATTTAACAAGCTTCGCTGGCCGCTTCTGGCCCGCAGGTTATAGGTTATGCATCCCTGCTGGACAACAACATAATCATTGATTTTTGGTTTGCTTCTTATCCTTTCTCGATGAATTAATCCCAAATGGTAATGTTTACATTGATCACCACAACTTAGACAGGCGAGGTATCTTGCTTCCATATTTATTTGGTCTTTTTTAAATACAAGTTCATGAATTTTCATTGTTCCTGGAAACGGTGAAATATGCTTTGGAATTTGTTTATCTACATCACTTATAAAACCTTCTTCAACATTTTTTATTATTACATTCCTACAGTTTTTTTGAACTGTAGTACCGAAGTTTTTTTTTTTGAAGTACCGAAACTAAAATTTCACAGTCTGGGATATCTGTTTTCTGGGCAACTAAATTGTCAGCTGTTCTTTTTATTGCTGCTCCAACTCCATCTGGAGCACCTTTTCCGTGAGAGCTTTCACTATAGTGCGAGTGAATTTCCTCCACAATAAACTGAGAGGATAAATATCCATCTATTAACTGAAACATTGTTTTGTTTTTGTTCTGAGCACTGGGACCATCACTGAGAAAATGATTTTTTTTTAAATCGGGTATAAGAGACTTTACTTTATCTTTGAGTGAAAGCAAATGAGCAGTAACAGCTGATGCATCATGCCTATTACATGCACTGATTGTTCCATATGAAATAGGACTTTCTTTAATATCTTTATGACAATATACAACACAAGTATGTATAGTTACCTGTGGCTTTGAACCACCAAAGTGGGCTGATTGAATTTCTCTGTGAAACTTACATAAGTAATTTTCGGAAAAATCAATATGCATTAGGATTTCATTCCTTTTCAAATTTGTTTTTAAATCTGAAATCATTTGATATTGGTGTACAATGTTAGATGTATGGTTAAAAAATTTGATGATATCAGAAAAAAATAATTTCACTAATTCTTTTTTTGTACTCTCAATATCCACTTTCATGGTTCTATGGCAAATTTTTGTTTCACCTTTAATCTTCCTAGTAACTTTTTTGTTAACCCATTTTGGAAGTAGCACAGGTTCATCTTGAAAGTCATTTATTTTAATTTTTCTTAATTTGCAGGCATCACATTTACGATTTAGGCAAAGTTCTCTCTGAGGATCACAACATGTTGCTTTAAGAACTTGAGATATATTTTTTTTCATTTATAATAACAAGACTATGTAGTTTTACTATTAAAAGCTTTATGTTTTCGTGAACTTTGCATAAACATGTCTCCCGATCGGAAACTTTCGGAAATAAGATCCAAAAAGGTCGGAGACGACAAAAAGTTTCATAACTAAGAGTTTGATGTTGTGGGCATTCCTTTATAAACATTTTATGCAAATTATACATAGTATCATTTAAATAACGCTTTTGTTTTTTTCTTTTCTTCTTGTAATTGTTTCTTTTTTCCCTGGGCACAAGCGACTTGCTTTGTCAGATTCTAGAAATTTCTGAACATTTAGCTGCGTTTCTTCTGTGAAATCTCTTTTTGACACAGTTTTGTAAGTTTTATTACCATAATTGCTAAGCATTTTGATTGAGGTTATTTTTTTTACCTTATTGAGTAGTCGATACTTTTTCATAATTTTACCAGACAAAACTTGTAGCATTGTCTTTTTCACTTTGTGAGACTTTTGGCTTTTAAAGTTAGTTTGTATTTGTCTGTCAATAGCTTCAGCAAACAATAATTTTCTAAACACATTGGATTTGCTTTTTCTATCTTTACTATTCCTTCGAACTTTTTCTCGTGGTGATTCATTTTTCTTTTCTTCACTTTTCTGAGATCTGCTGAATCTTTTTTTATATTTTTCAAGTCTAGTATTTACTTTTTTGTTTTTCTCTTCTAATTCCTCTATCTTCTTCTTTAGTTTATAACGGTTTTTTCTTATTGTTTTTTTCCTCTCAAAATTCCAGAATTCTTGTTTTCCTTGGCACTGTTACTATTATCCAATTGAGAAGAGGTGCTTGGAGGTGTATCTATAATTAATTCTTCAGTTCCTTCCAACTTTCTTTGTTTACGATATTTCCTTGCTTTTTCTTTCCAAAGTTTTCTTTTTTCACGTTCATTCATTTCTTGAACACATTTAATTTTTCCACTAGCCTTTCTTTGGTAGTAACGTTCTCTCTCTTTTTTCTTACTTTCTTCAAACATAAGAGGATTTTTTGTTAATTTCTGTCTAGCACGTCTCATGCTAAGTTTTTTTTTTGTTCCCTCCTCTTTTTGGATTTGAGCGTCTGACTTCTTTTTACTTTTTGGTTTCGCCATTTTTTCTACTATTAAAAGAATATATATATATATATATATATATATATATATATATATAGTATATATAAAACATTACAGAAATCATTTAACAGAAAAACTGACAAAAGGAACTTCTTTAAGAGTCGAATTTAATTTCTTTTCGATAAAAAATACAAAACAAAATTGCCCTATATTTTGTTTAGCAAACTGAAATTTATTATGATTTTTTCTAAGGCTTTGTCTCTTCCGTGGACCACGTCATCTCCTCCGTGGACATGCCACGTCCACGGAGGGGAAGTTCACGGAGGAGACAAAAGTAAGCTTTAGAATTTTTCAGAGTTTTGATTTTAAAGTTAAAAAAATGGAATGCTTCTTTTTATCAAATATACTACTTTTGCTATCTAAAAATAATGTTTCAAAAATAAAACAGTTTTATTTTACCTTTTGTATGATGACCACGGAGAATACACTAAGAACTTTGCCAAACCAGATTTAGACACAACAATCCAACACGTGTACAAGAGAACTAAAGTTGATCACTAGAAAAACAAAATGGCTCAGTATCCTACCATTTACCTTATATGGACTTGACTTTTGCTGCCCTCTATTATGTATTTATTAAGTTATTTTAAGTGTCCACGGAGGGAGACTTCAATCTTAGGGACAAAGTTTATGAGTCATTTTCTTTATAAATACAAATTATTTTTTTAAGAATTTTATTTTAGAAACATCTTAGAACTCTTAGCTAGTTAATACAATCAAAGATATTTAAAACCAATTTAAACAGTTTGAGACCAATTACAAATTGCTTTGTCTCACAGACTTAGGGACGTCCACGGAGGGGGATTTTAAAGCAAAATTTATTAAAAAATAAAACTAAATATTAAATTTATTTAATTGTCATGCATAAAATTAATTAGTTCAAAACTTAACTAAAACACACGAAAAAAATATTAAGGAATATACTGAAGTTTTTATTATTTATTACTAAGGGACTGTAAAAGTCACCTTTTTGTGAGAATGACCCATATATTATAGCAATTACAACAACATAAAGAACGCAAACTTTTTTCCACCACTTTTGTTCATCCCAAAATTTTAAGCTGGTAGAAGTGACGTGTTTTGCTTGTAGAGGATTGACTTACGGTGTATCTTCGTGAAAATGGTATAATTTTGTTTACAGATTTTTTTTTATTTTTTTTTTTTTTAACTTCAACAAACGTTTCGGAAAAAAATACAAGAGACTTACATACAGTCGAACTTGTGCACCTGAAATTTCAGTTCTACTAATTCTCATTTTTACATAGAAGAAATTTTTCTCTGAACTACCAAGTGTACCAAGCTTGATGTACTAAACCTTGAAATCCTCATATAAATAATAGCTGATGATCGAGTAACCCGCGTGTTTCAACACTGAAACTCGCGCCACGGCATGATCATTTAATAACGTGTTTTGGTAATGTTTAACATGCAGTGAAAGGCTTTATTATGACAAGGCTGAACTCGATCCGGTCACTTAACTGTTTTACTGGTAAGGCAGTCATTTTAGGGGAATGAAGAGTCAAAAAAGTGATCAATAATTAACGCTACCTACTGGAGTTTAGGGTTCATTCACTGGAGTAAAGGTTACACTTTCAACTATCAAAATATCACCAAACAGGCAATGGCTTCGTTCAAATGTAGAAGCAATTTTCACCCGTCATACTGTGACGGGCGACTTTCTAGTCTTAGAATAAAGAGTGACTATTTTGTGTGTGTGTGTGGATGTATCAGATTGTTTTGTTTATCTTCTCTTAGGCAAAGTTATTCTTCCTATTAAAGGAAAACAGCAAAATATTACTTCATATTTTACAATCACCAAAGCCAGGGCCGCCGAGAGCCAAGGCGTGTCCCTTGTCAGTTTGGTAGCCGCCCCACCCCTCCCCACATTAAACTTGTCAAATCTACTCCGATTCAGTTCCGGACCCTACTCAAGGGAAGGGCCCTTAGATTCCAACTAGGCTGACATGGCCTCTAGTCGGCCCTGATAATCACTTAAACACTGTGAAAGAAAACCTTAAAAATTTACTTTTGTGCACAAAAACGATTTGTCACGAATAACTCTCAAACAAAAAAAAAAGACAGGTTCTCTCTTGTACATAGGTAAGATCTTGCATTTCTAGATATGCAACTCTTTAGCGGCACCTATTGGCCGACATTGAACGAGTGAATCTTGGAGTAAACGGGCAAACGGACCAAAACGCAGCATACGAGGAGGCATCCACTGATCTCCTGTGGATGCAACGCTGCTTGCATCCTCATAGGCTACGTCAAAAGTTGTTTGCGCGCATGCGCTAAACCACATGCATGCGTTTGTCAGACGACTGCCGGTCTACTAGTTGGTCTAAGTTGCACATGGAACCAGTTTCTCGCTGTGAATCTAGTAAATACTACATCTACGGTCAGATCGTGGTAACTCTGCTCAGACCAGAAGAAGTCAGTTGCTTCATCATAAGACTGTCAGCTATGATCACGTATGCACTCAAGAATTTAAGCCCTTGTATCAGCTTAGCCCTGTATCAACTGTACCCTGTCTCCCCTATAAGTGGCTAGAAAGGGTGAGGTTCTTAGCGAAGTCCTCGTTACTACATTCCCCCATGGGCACTCACATGGATCATGGGAAATAAAGCGTAACTAGTCGACCCGTGCGGAACTCCGCACTGTACTTCGAATCGTTTCATAAGGCATTTCGCTCTTTAAAAATTTCAAAGAAAGAATATTATGAAGAAAAACCGAAAAAAGTAAACGGAAAAAAGTAAGCGCACAAGAGAAGGCATGTAATTTGAAGACATCAGTAACAAAACCTCGTTAAATACAACGTTGTGATAATTTGATCATCGCTCTCCTTTTGGTTGTACGTATTTTCAATGCAAATATGAATATCATTAAAAGTGTGGCTTAATGACACGTGAAAAATCAGTAATTTTGCATGTGAAAAAACTGGTTGTGGCAAATACAGTCCTGCCCATGTGAGCATCTGATGGAAAAAAAGAAACATTAAAGAGATATTTAGTGGCACGGATTCGAACTGGCGCCATTCTGATTAACAGTACGACGCTCCAACAAACCTAGCAACTGTGCCTTCCTTTTCGAATGCTATTCATTGAAGGAATGCGTAATAAAACACAGTAAAAAAGTTTTTCGCCGAAAAAAATATAATAAGATCATGCGTCAATGTTTTGTCATTAGACAGCATGGTACGATTTAAAATTATTCTTAAAACATGGAATTTGATTAAAGAATGAGGAAGATCTCACGTAGCGATTGAAACAAACATTCTAGAGAAGTAATAAATTCGGTTGAAAAAATAAGTGTTTTTATTTTTGAATATTCAACAATTTCCCATACCAGGCTTCTTTAACCTGTACGGCTTAAAAGCCCGCACTTGTTTTTCTTTTAATCGAACACTTAAAATTCAAAATTAAAACCAGTTGAACTGAGTCCGTTTTTCAAGTGTAATTTTTCAAACGTAGACAAAATGTTTTTTTTTTTTTTTTTCAGCCGAAAGCAGAGGAGTAGAAAATGATTTCTTACTAATGAAGTTGATAATAATTTTAATGTTTTATATCGTATTCGAATAAATAATTAAAGATTTACTGGTTGAAGCTCGAAGTTTTAATTTGGCGTAGTATTTTTTCATTTGTACAAAAGTTCGAACACTGCTATTAGAAAAATCTACATTTAAGCATACAATGAAAATGTTTTTCTGCACAAAAAGGATTCCCTTGAGGTATATCTAATACTTTTTTTTATGCTTACATTATGCTCAGTGGTCTGGACGGAGTCAAAGCTTAAAAAACAGGGGAAGAACACCCTTCGATTAGCAGTCAACTTATCTGAACGATAACTGTAGCCTGCATAAAGGAGTCGAAACACCAAATAGCATTCCCACTGCATTTATTTTATTACGTGTGTTATCTGTTGTATGTTATGAGTACATGTAATGCGTAATATTAGAGACAGTTATTAGAGACATATATCAGACAGTTTATAGCCGAACGCTCTACCGAAAAAAACCCATAGGTAATTTCAAATTTTTTTTCTTGCCGAGAAGTGTTTTTATTTTTAAAAATTTTTACAATTTGTTATCGCAGGCTGTTTGAACCGTTATGACTTAGATGGCAGCACGTGTTCATCATTTAACAGCACGGTTAAAATACAAAATAATTTGAACTAAGTTCTTTTTTAAGCGTAGCTTTTCAAATGTAGTAAAAATGTGATACGCTACTTGTTTTTTTTTTCTTTTTTTTTTTTTTTTTTTTGCAAAAAGAAGAAAAATATATATATTACCCTTTAAATTGAGGTAGTATTCTTTTTATTTGTACAAAGATTCAAAAACTCATTAGAATAATCTATATTTCCACATACGATTTATTATATTTTACTGAACAAAAAACAATTCCAATGTAGTCTGAAATCTTAAACCTGATACTTATATTTTCGCTTACATTATGCTTTAATTTTCTTCCCGGAGCCAAAGCTTAAAAAAAAAAAAAAAAACTTACAATAGAGTATCAATTTAGCTCCGTGTTGCATCGAGTTTTCATAACAGCTAGGAGCGTTTCTACCTCATGCATTCCCTCATATTTGTTATTCATTGTTCATGTAATGCGCGACATTTTTCTAATTTTTTGATGCCGATTGTCCGGACGTGGGCCCGAACGCGCATTCTCCTGGTTACCAGTCGAACGCTCTGCCGATCAAGCTATTCAGCTCTGTCGGTAACAGTGCAAGTTAAAATTATAAATTTAACCGAAAACCTCATTCTGGTTCTTTAAAACAGGGTTTTTTGCCCGAAAAAATTTTTTTTAGACCGTGGGTCTATTTTTCGTCAGTAGCTTGCACGATAAGCTTTAAAATAAGGTGTAAATCAAAGAAATCGATCAAGAATTGAGGAAAATCTCGCGTAGAAACCAAAAACAGGCTACAAAAATAATATATAAGGATAGTTACACTTAGGACCCGATGAAGCCATACTGGGGCCCTAGACCTGAACTTCCATATGGGCTCTTCCCTACACATCATTTCAATCATTCTCATAATGCACTACACCAGCGGTTCGTGAACCCCGGGGACAGGGGTGCCCATCCCCCTCCCCAAGTTCAATGGCGCAAATTCAACACCAAAAATTTTCTCAACCCTCTTTCTCCCCCTTTTTTATTTTCTAGCTCTCTCTTTTTTAGCCTACTTTCCCAGTAAAAGTCAGAAAAAGAAGAAAAAAACATGAAAGAAGGCTTAGTGCATCTTAAAAATATCGCAAAAAACAAAACAAAAGTCAAAAATAAATAAAACAATTAAATAAATATTGAAATATTAAAAATTGGAAAGTAGGGTATTGAGATGGGGAAAAATGTCTGTCTGTCTGTCTGTCTGTCTGTCTGTCCCCCCCCCCCTAATAACTTTTGAATGAATAGTCCGATTCGAACAGATCCTGTTCGAAAGATCTCGGCGAAGACACCTCATTCCCATATTTCACTTTTTGATTTGAACTATTTTTTGTTCAATTTTGAGCACTTCAAAAAAACTTACCGCCTACGGGGAAATTCAAGGCAATTCCGAACTGTGATGCGAATTTGCTTCAAACAAACTTTGTAGGAAAAAGCTTGTGGTGAAAAACTTGTCTATAAAATATCTTTTTGATTTGAACAATTTTCCGTTCAATTTTGAACAGTTCAAATCCTTAACATTAGCGCCTACGGGGAAACTGAAAGTCAGTGTAGATTTCGTACTTGAAGGCGGATTTACTTCAAACAAATTTTGTTGGAAATAGCTCTTGACGCCAAATTCCAGACTTCGACTCCGAGAATTTCGGGGCACTTGACTCCGACTCATGTGCCCGACAATTAATCGGACTCCGACTCTGACTTCGGAACTTTGGCAAAAATTTATACACGGAGGACAAATGACTGACTCCGATTCTTAGATATTCGACTCCGACTCCTTTACCCCAAAATGAGATCGACTCCGACTCCGCAGCTATGTTTTTGACTGTGAAATAATTATTGTTGATTGGACTTGTTTTTATTTTACGCTAAAGTTTTAATTTAGGTATTCAGTTTTCGGCGAATAAACTCGAAGTCATTTATGTTTCTGTATAAAGATATGCACAGACGTTTTTTTTTTTTTTTTTTTTTTTTTTTTTTTGACAATGAAAATTATTTCTTTAAGTTGACATTTTATTGTTTTTATTTATTTTGGTAAGTGCATTAATTCATTTAAAAAATTGTTTTAGGCAACAGGGGAAAAAGAAACGATTTTTTTTTTTTTTTTTTTTTTTTTTTTTTTTTGATATGATGTATTTATTTTAATGAGCTTATTGATTTTAATAATTATTTTTTCGTTTTGAAAGCTGTTAAAGATTTTTTAATGGAAAAAAGTGCATTAGCTGCTTTGTTTAAAAGTTGCTGCTTTTTTTTTTATTTTACGCATCTAATTTTTTTAGATGAGTGAGGAATATTTTATTCCTAGAAATCAGCTTAAAGTATTTTTAAAATATGTTTGAAAAAAATTTGCGATTTTAGCTATTTTTGAGAATATTGATCAGGTACTAGAAAGTAGTATGGGTATACGGAAAAGTAGGCTCGTCTAGTTTTAGACAGAACTTCTTGTTTTAATATGTTAATCAATTAGTTTTCTTTAACAATTTTTTATTTATTTGCTTATTTATTTATTTTTAATCATTATTATCATTATTTTATTAGAAAGGTTCTGTGCAAAGCCAATGACAAACACACACGCACACACATACAAACTAAATGAATGAAATGAAATATAAACAGAATAAAATAAAATAAAATAAAAAACTTAAATCAAAAATGAATCAATAAATAAATTTAAATAGATAAATAAAAAAAATCCCCCCCCCCCCCAAATGATGGCGCAACTTGCGCCATAATCCCCCCCTCCTTGTGGGCACCTCTGCCCTCGGGGGTTCGTGAGGGAGATAATAAAGGGGGTTCGCGAAAATAATATTATAATGGCGGAATTTATGATACTTGTTTGCGATAAAATCTTAAGGTCAAGCGTTTTTTTTTTTTTTTTTCTTCAACATTTCAGTCACAGGGATTCAGTAGTCACTCACACATTCGATACTCTCAGAACGAAAACGTTAGCATATTTGCTGACATTCCATATTTTACATTCAAAGATTTACTAAGCCTGTCATTGCAAGGTGCAAGTTTTCCCGTTTTCATTGAGAATGATGGAATCGAAGCCTTGAGCTTTGGTTTCTCTGTAGCTTTTGATCAGAAAATGCAATTAAAATTAATGATTACATGGTGCACCTGAAATCTACATCTGAGCATCTGAAAGATCTTTAGATAATTTTTGATGCTTAGTTAATTTACCATCTAATTTACTGATGAACAGCTATCGCACTGCTCTTGTAGTGTGCCGAAAATGGGCGAAGTGCGATTGTAATAGGTGAATTTAAAAATATTTTTGTTGATCAAAACTACCTTTTGTGTAATAATTTGAGCTAATTATACTTAGTTTCTTCCCTTTTTTTTCTTCCAAAATCTGCATTTTCTTCCGCAATTTTAGCATAAGGACAAGAAAATTCCTCGACTTTCAAAGATTAATGTTCACATTATATCCTTATCAACCAGCGGGCGTCATAGAACTTTTCCAAAAGACAAATTTACAGACCTTTATAATTTTAATGTAAGAATAAAATCCATTTAGGACAGCGTTTCTATGTGAAGAAGGATTTTTAACATATACAGAGATAAATACAGAAGTAACTTAAATGCTGAACCTAATGCACGACTAAACTCAGACACTTGAGCCAAACTTTGAACTTAGCTTCTTTGTTTCACTAATATGCCATTTTAAAAGTTTTTTCAAAGTACTGAAGCTTTAATTGGGTTTATTTTTTGTTGAATTTTACTATGTTTTTAGTCGTTTAGGTTTGTAGCTATGTTTGTACTCCCTATTTTGCCATCATCTATTCGTTCTTGTTATGAGCTGATGTCTAACATCAAACTGAAAAAATCTCCTGAATTTTATTATGTTTGTATTTTCTTTTTTTACCCATTACTAACTTACAGTGGTGGTAAAAAAATTGAATCACCCTCGCCGCAAAGGAGAGGAATATCATCCCGACTGCATTCAACACACAGTCAAGCATCCCGTATCCCAGATGATTTGGGGATGTATTTCTGATCAAGGAGTTGGGTGGGCTTCCTTTGTGCAAGGAACAATAAACGCTCAGGTGTATATTGGCATTTTAGAGGAGAAATTGCTTCCTACAATCCGGGATCACTTTACTTCAGTTCCAAACGTCATTTTCCAGGATGATTCTGCTCCGTGCCATAGGGCAAAACAGGTAAGTAACAATGAAGTCGTTTCCAAAATTTTAAAAGTATTTTTTTCTGAAAGAACACGCTTAAAAACATAGGATCTAACTATTTTTAAAATAATTTGTTTAAATTTAATATTTTTAAAAAATTACTTAAATCGGTGGTGCTTTCACTGTTTACATTTCTTGCCGATGACATCACAAATGATGAAATGCCATTCTGTGTTGCCATTCACTGAGCAAAATATTTATTTCGCATCTTTACTCGCGTGTATTGGCAACGACATGGTTAATAGCAAGCATAGAGTGTAATTTTAATTCACTTCTTGATTATCATAACGTGGAAATGCGGTACAGAGATGCGCCAAAGAGCATCATTTGTGACGTCATAAAGACCACGCCTTGTTTGAAAAATTGGACAGTTTAAAAAATTAATTAAAAAATAACTGCTGGGAAAATGAAAGAATTTTCTGGGTCCATGTTTTTTGCGTATTCTATCAATTTCAGTGACTAAAAGTACTACTTTTTACTGAAGGAAACAACCCATTTAAAAACCTTTATCCTGCCATTAGACTTAAATTGACATGGGGTTAAGTAATGTTTTTTCTCTAAACTCACACGCAGGTTCAGAAATGGAAAAATGAGCGTGGGGTCAGCAGTTTGCCTTGGCCCGATCTACGTAAACAATTATCGGATTCCTGCTGTTAAATGTTTATTTCATAAGTTTTGCAGAATTTCACATACATTCATCGTTAATCATTCAACCAAAACTTCACATAATCCCATTGTTGTGAAAATGCGAGGGTGATGCATTTTTTTTTTTTTTTTATCAGCACTGTACTACATAAGGGATTCGCCAACCCCTTTTGGATTTTGGAAGGGGTTCGCCAGGGAAAACATGGTGGGAACCACTGCACAACACTAATATTTCAAGCCGTTCTTTTGTTTCAATGCGTATTATATGAACTACTTACCTTGTAAGGCATTTTTACAAATTTTATCAATGTTTTAGAGCATTTGATAGTAAATATATATATATATATATATATATATATATATATATATATATATATATATATATTTTATTTATTTATTTATTTATTTATTTATTTATTTATTTATTTATTTATTTTCAGTCATAGCCAGATTTTTTCATGTGGTTATTTACCATAAACCATACCTAAGTAAAACTATATTTTTATTAAGTATTTTTCTCTTTATTATCGGTACGAACACAACTAAAACTGAAACGAAAAAATGTAATTTAAGAGGAAAATTTACATTATTTGAAAATTAATTTATTTCAATGTAATACAATAAACCAATTTGTGGTACAAATATACTTAATGATGTCTAATTTAAACAACTATTAACAAATATTTTTTTAAAATGTTTTTCAAGAAATAAAACATTTTTATGCATATTTTGTCTTCGGTAAATTTTTTTTATCTATTAATTTCAGAATTGTTAACGGAATATAGAAAACGAAAACAGAAATAAGTGATGCTGCCATCTATGAGAAAAAGTCAAAACAAATCTGCAAACTACTTCCAACAATTAATTATGATTGCCAAGATGCTTTTAGTCTACTTTCTCGGAAACGAAAAAGAACGAAGAGCAAGAAGTCTCGTCCAGAACATAACAAGCCTACTTTCCCGTTTACTAACATATTTTTTCTTACATCTGCTCAATATTCTCATAATTAGCTAAAACTACACAGGGGTGCCCACGGGGGGGGGGGGGATTATGGCGCAAGTTGCGCCATCAAAATTGGGGGAGGGGGATTTTTTTCCCCAAGAAGTTTTTTTTTTTTTAGAACATAAAATTTTTGATTTTTGGGAGGAAAAAAATATTTAAAATTATTCAACAAGAAATACATGAATAAATAACAAGTTTTTGACTTCCACATTCCAAAATTTATTAGCCGTGTATCTTTTTCAAGGGATCATCAAAGACAGGATGGAGTTAGTGTCTGCTGCAAATCTGGATCAGACGATTTGATTTCTTTTTAATCTATATCTATACTAATAATATAAAGCTGAAAAGTTTGTTTGCTTGAACGCGCTAATATCAGAAACTACTAGTTCGAATTGAAAAATTCTTTTTGTGTTAAACAGTCCATTTATTGAGGAAGGCTGTAGGTTATTATTATTTTTTTAATGAGGTTGATTGAAATATTTTTGATTGCAAATTAAATGTGTAATTAATTGTTTAGTTCTATGAATTCCGAATAGATGGCGGGGTAAATTAACTCATCGAGGATTTTTTTTTTTATTGGGTTTTGGTTTCCTTATTTTTTCAACGTTTGTCCTTGTTCTTAAGGTTGAAGACAGCTACTTATCTAAGTAAATAATTTTATTTGTAGTTTTATTCAATTGTGATTGTTATTTATAACGTTTTTGTTATAGTATTGTTTATTTGGCGAAATATTTTAAATTGCAGGGGGAAAAAACCGCTTCACTCGCTAAAGGGCAGGATAATGGTAGCGTACTTGCTTGGCGCATTAAGCTATAAACTAACTACAGTTGAAGGATTATTTTGAGTTTTATATCTACTGTTAATCTTTTTATGCGTTTTGGCAAATAGTTTAAAATTCCAAAGAGGCTTTAATATATATATATATATTTTTTTTTTTTTTTTTGATGAAAAGGTGTGTACGCATTTTAGTAGAGGAAAAATGATCATTTCACATCAGAAGGGAGGACAGAGGGGGGGGGGATTTTTTTTTATTCAACGGACTTCCTTTAAATTCTTAGCACAGGCATCGCCGTGCGGGTACTGAGAGTTTATTATAAACTAGCTGCGTCGTCCGGCTTCCCAAGATCTACTTCGAAAATAAAAGTTAGGTCAAGTGATGCGTGTTAAACAATCAGGCTTGAAAGAAAAAATAATCTAAAATTTCCCGACTGATCGCGAGAAAAGTAACCAGAAAGGAAAATTTTTAAATCCCCCCCACACACAATTGCAAGAAAAGCCTCAAAACAAAAGCAAAAATTTTATTTTTTCGCAGTAAAGAAAAAAAAATGGCAACAGGGCGCTCATTCCAAACAATTCTCGTTTCGACTTCGAGATTGGGGCCGTGGTAGCCTGATCGGTAAGGCATTGGACTCGGGGCCGGAGGGTCTCGGGTTCGATCCCCGCTGGTCGAAGACCCACCGTCGTCATTAAAGGGGACTGGGCGACGTTAAATATGCTCGTGGTCTCAATGTCCTCCAAGTGAAACGATACCTCTGGGGGTGCTAGCACCAGGTAGCTATTAGCTCCTTGGACTAGTTCTAAATTCTCATTAACTGTTCGATCCGGTGATGGTGCTGCCATCTATCGGTATATAAAATAATGGAGGCAAGGCACTTAGTATGCAGTCCTCGACATAAATACAGTTGTAGTCAGTTGTGACTCTTGAATTGAATAGAATAGAATAGACTTCGAGATTTCCCGTCACGTGATCGATGTTGTCGAAAAAATCTCGCAACATTGAATTCTGAACAGCTCGCAGCTGTCTCTCGAAGAGGCACCGATTTTTTCGATTAGTTTGGTCGGCCAGGAGGTACACGTGACTTCTTCCAACCAATGTCCTTTCAGCGCAGCTAGTTTTGTTTTGTTTAATCCTTGCACGGAAGAGCGCGAACTTTGATGACTGGCACGCTAATGGCTACTCTTCAAAGAATACGTTTTACGTTACAAAGAATCACACCGAAATAATTTTAGATTTTCTTGAAGCAAACCCAGATGTTCTTAAAAATTAATTCTCCGAGAATTTTACAAAATAGTACACAAAGGAAAAATGGCCGAGTGCTCCGGTGCAAAAAGCTTAGTCGAATGGCAAAAAGTAAGTCATATTTTTTGCATATTTCAATATTAGTGTCTAAAACAAAAATCGAAAAGGTGAAAACAGCCAATACATAAATATGATAAAAATTAACCGTAAATTTTGTTGATTTACCCTATAACACCATCTATATTAGTAAGAACGTCTTATATGAAATATATTTTTCCCAAGAAACTATAATCGAAATAAAAAATAATGATACTAAAAAAAAAAAATCTTAACCCTCATAAATGCAGACGAAAAAATACAAATAGTTCGTAATCGTGGACTGAATAATATGTTGTTGCCGTGTCTAATGAAGTGCAGAGTGCGAAAGGTTTAGAGGCATTCAAAAGTCTTGATGAAAAAATCTGCTAATTCAAATTGAATAAAAAAAAACACTAAAATGCAGGGAGGGGGGTGTTAGGGCATGGCGCTGACTGCGCCATTGAAATTTTTAAAGGGGGTTGAGGGGTATTTTTTTATTTGGGGGGCTCTTGCTTTTGGAGGGGGGAGTCTACCGGATATTTTGGGGGAGGACACCCCTACAAAATGTAAAAGGTTTGTTGTGCTAATTGAGCTTTTGGGGATGGGAGCAGACATAACAGAATATATAATCTTCCATATTAGGATTAGTAATGTAAAAACCAACCCTCCCCCCGCTCCCAGTTGCAATTATAACAATAATCTCAGTTTCAAAGATATGTTCCAGATTTTTTTTCTCTTCTCCTTTAAAATTATAATTTAATAAGCATATACTAAATAAAAAGTATTACTTCTTCAATATTCCTGTTTTCAAATTCCATTTTTTCTAGGTATTGTTTTCCAAAGATATCCTCAAAACAGTACTTTTCTAGATTACTTTTTCAAAACAAGCAACTTGTACCTATGATTACACAATTCCATCTTTATTTTCAAGATTAAAAAGTCAAAACAGTAATCTTGGTTACAAGAGCAGTTTAAAATAAATAAATACTCTGCTTCTGTAAATGTATATTGAAAAATATTCGTAAAAGGAATAAATTTTTCAATCATTATTTCTCTTCAGCTGATAAAGAACTTTAAAGTTCAACCCAAAGGAAAGATCCTAAATTGAAGAAGAAAAGAAAAAAGGAGCATTTTGAAGCATTCTCTTTTCCTTGAAATGCATCATATTACATAGCAGCCAATTTACAAATGCGCACACGATAATCGAATACATGTATAATATTGCTAATTTTGATGTCGGCGAAATGGAAAATCAAACTTTAGAAACAATTCCCCAGAAATTACCAGTATTTGTACTGTTTTGTAATTAGTAAATCAATATCAAATTTCAATAAAGAAAAATAAATTTTCTTACAAATTGAATTCAATTGAAATTGAATATTGACAGTAGGTAATAAATAAAGAATTTAGGAAAAAAAAGGGGAGGAGGATTTTATATCAAAAGAAGACAAAAAAAAAAAAAAAAAAACCTACGTCAGTGGCGTACCCAGCATGGGTGACACCCGGGGCGATAATTTGTGATTTCACCCCCCCCCCCCTAAAACGCAAAAAAAAGGGATTGTATATTCTGTGTAAGTTTGAAATTCATACAACTTTCAGAAACAACTAGTACTTTTGTGAAAAAAACTAAATTTTAAGTGGGATAATGTACAAAAGAAAAATAAAATTTATAAACGCTTTTTACATAAAATTTCCCCTAGACGCATTTGTGCAGGCCGTCGAGCGGTCAAAAAAATAAGAGGGAGTAGGAAATTCCTAGCCCCTTAATTATTTCAAATGCATTATATCTTGAAAATTTGGAGTGCCCCCGATTCCCCCCCCCCCCACTCGTACCTTAGTTCTTAAATGATGGGTTTGGTTACTGGAATCAATGGAAGTTATCAACCTTAGCCTAATGCATTTTCATTCATAAACATTTTTTACATTGAAAAAGGAGCTCTTAACACGTGTCTACCGAAACACGTGTCTGCAATTTAAATCGGATGTTTGTACATTATAATGTTGTTATTAGTTGAATTAAGCATTTTAAGCTTTGAAAACTTGTTGTAAAGCGAAAAATTTTGCATATATACCTGTTTTATGTTTGCAGTTATAACCCCCCACCCTGCACCATTTTTGGGGTTGGCCACATCTTAATTCGTTTTCCTCGTGCCAATACCTATCAGAAAAACCAACTGCCGTAATTTTATCACAAAAATTCCACGGACAACCACTTTTTCACCCCCCCTTCACTATGTTCAAGGTTCCTAACATTCTAATTTGTTTTCTGCTTACCAATACATTTCAGAAAACTAACTCCCGTTTTTGTGTCACAAAAGTTTAACGGAAAACCACTTGCCCCCAGCGCGGTTTTAACCCCCTTCCCTCCCCTTCACAATGTTCAAGGTTTGTAACATTCTAATTTGTTTTCTGCTTGCCAATACCTTTCTGAAAAACTAACTCCCGTTTTTGTGTCACAAAAATTTAACGGAAAACCACTTGCCCCCCAGCGCAGTTTTAACCCCCCTCCCTCCCCTTCACTATGTTCAAGGTTCGTAACATTCTAATTTGTTTTCTGCTTGCCAATACCTTTCAAAAAAACTAACTCCCATTTTTGTGTCACAAAAATTTAACGGAAAACCACTTGCCCCCCCCCCAGTGCAGTTTTATTCCCCCCCTTGCCCCCCTGCACCATCTCCAAGTTTGGCAACATCCGAATTCGTTTTCCTCGAGCCAATACCTTTCAGAAAGACAAACTCCCAAATTGTATCACAAAAATCGCTCAATCTCACCTACTTTAGGGCAGTCGAGATTTCGCTCCGCAAATAAGCGCCCGAAAAGTCACTTTTCCCCTTCTTTTGGCGATTGGAATCGCTACTTGCGAGAATTTCCTTTCGAGACCGCTTTTTTCCCTATAGCGCCATCTAGTGAGGCGATCAGAACTAATCTCGCAAGGTGAATTTCGAGCTTGGAATAAGCACCCAGATCTTTCTTCTCAATGATTTTATTGAAGATAATTAAAACTGAGTTCGCAATAAGCGATAAATTTCCGATTTGATACTGATGTTCCTAAATTAAAAACTTTTTGGTTATAACTTTTCTCCTGTTGATTTTACAGCCTTGTTGATGGTTTTGAAATCCGAAGGAAGTAAATTTACTTCAGGGGTGTTTTTTGCAGGCTTTCATATTAAACTAAAATTGAACCGATCGGATAATTATTTCCGGTAGATAGAGCCTTTTAATGTCATTTAACGCCTGATAACTAAAATTCGAACGGTTCACTACTTCTTTGCCGTTTGAAAATTTATCTACGTTCCTTCTTGGATGCCCAAATATCTCTCCCTGTCAAATTTGGTCAAGATCCGGCATAAACTGGATTTGTATAGGGAACATGCATACATATATGCATATATATTTTTTGTGTTTTATTTATATTGATTTTCTGGAAGTTGCACAGTTCTGTATGAGGAATACGTGTAACAGTGATGAGAGGGAAGTCAAAAATGGCTAAAATAAAAAGTTTTTTTAATTGTTTTTTCTCCTGTTATTTATTTATTGTTTGTAAGAATTTTGACCACTTTGCTCTAACCTTTCATGGATTCATTTGCATCAAAACAATCGTCAAAAATTAGTTTTGAAGTTTTTGAATACCATATTTTTAAGCCCATCACTTGAGAATTAATATATTTTCTTCATAAATTAGCATCAGTTTATGTAGAATATTTCATTTCACTTTACTCTCATTTTTTCTACCATTTTCAAATTGACTGTTTATTAGATGATTTTTATAAAACTTTCAATGATGTTAAGTTTCACTGTTGGAAGTAGAACTGTTTGTTCTTGAGGTATTTTAATTATTTTTCAGAAATCACTTTTATTTTCTTCTATATCTAAGATGTATATAGGAGGAAGTATTAGATTCGTGAACATTCTCGAGTTCTGAATTTCGATGTGTGCTGAATAGCTGAATCAATTTTGAGGATTTCCGAAAAATATCTGTCATAGTGTACCTGTTTGTGACACATCTTTTTTGGATAGGCGACTTCAATTTCGGTAAACTTCCAGGAGAGCGCCTCCACTGTAACGCCCGAAAAACGCCCTCTTTATCATTAAGAGTCATCTAAAACTGCTTTTCCAGAACTGCAATTTTGAAAGTTTATGGGGAGAGCCCCTGAATCCTTCCCTCTTCTTAACACAATCAAAGACAATCTGCAATTGCCTTGTCGGAGTTTCAATTTTGAAAAATTGCCGGGAGAATGCCACTGAACTTCTCCTTCCACTAACGTTACCAAAGATCTAACAAAATTGCGTTTCTAAAGCAACAGCTTCGAAAATTAAAAAGTGCAGCGCCCCACTCCCTTCCCCCATTCTCGTCAAAATCATTAAAGATCGTCTTAAATTTGGTCTTTAGGGCTTCAACCTCGAAAGTTTTTCTGGGGAGTGCTTCCGAAAACTCATTTTCCTAACGTCACGAAAGTCGGCTACAATTGTGATTTAGTGCTTCAAGTTCATAAATATATCTGTCCCCTAACCATAGATAGCCTGAAATCGCGATTTTAAGACTTCAATCTAGAAAAATGTCCGAGGGAGACCTCCCGAATCTCTTCTCTACCTAGCATTACCACAGATAGTTTAAAACTGCGTTTTTAGAACTACAATTTTGAAAACGTTTTGGGGGGAGCCCTCGAATCCCGCCCACTCTCCCTTACATAACGAAAGAATATCTACAGTTGCTTTTTTGATATTTGAATTTCGAAAAAAATACCGGGGAGGGACCACCGAATCTTTCCAATCGATACCTTTCCAATTATCGTCTAAAACTGTGTTTTTATAACAACATTTCAAACATTTTCCGGAGGAGAAATCCCCGGATCCCCCCCCCCCATCTGATTGAATATTATACCTCCGACGAGGTTCAAATTGCTTACATCCAGTAATAGACCAAGAGCTGACCCCCCAAAACGCGATTTATCTCTTTTATGGCTTGTGGCCGGTTAAAATAATAAAAAAATGCAATTAAAAACTTTATCTCTAATCCCCCCCCCCACTAATTTTGGGTCACACGACTGCGTATGTGGATGAAAGGTCAAAAAAAAGAAAAATATTAAAGTGATGAGTTAAATGGCTAAAAATTATATAATAACATTAAATTAATAAGAAAAAACACGTAGCGAATTTCTCCCCCAGCTATGTTGGGGCGAACGTGGTGCCCCCCAGGGTTAAAGTATCGATTATTAAACTAAAAAAAAATGATCACTTTCGTGGGGGGGGGGAATTTTACATGGTATTAGTTTCATTACTTTGATTGCCAAAAAAAAATCTCCCCCCCCCCAGTAACTATGGGTCAATTTGTCAAAAAAAAATTTTTTTGTTCCTCTTTATTTGGTACAAGTCGAGTATTATTCGAACTTACTGTTTAAGTTGCAAAAAAAACCCCAAAGTTTGAACGTTTATTCGTTAAAAAAAACTCGTAGCAATTCCCCCCCCAAACACCTATGGAGGGGGTTGCTACGCGGTGCCCCCCCCCCGGGGTGAATTATCGATTGCTTTAATTAAAAATAAATGACCACTTTCGTGGAGGGAATTTTACAAAGCATACATTTAATTGTTTTAATTGCAAACAAAAAAAATAATCTCCCCCCCCTCCCCCCTCCAGTAACTATGGATCAATTTGCCAAAAAAAAATTTTTTTTGTTCCTCTTTATTTGGTCCAAGTCGAGTATTATTCGAACTTACGCATGACTGTTTACGTTGCAACCCCCCCCCCAAAGTTTGAACGTTTATTCGTTAAAAAAAACTCGTAGCAATTCCCCCCCCCCAAACCTATGGAGGGGGTTGCTACGCGGTGACCCCCCCGGCGTGAATTTTTGATTGATTTAATTAAAAATAAATGATCACTTTCGTGGAGGGAATTTTACAAAGCATAAATTTAATTGTTTTAATTGCAAACAAAAAAAAATCTTCCCCCCTCCAGTAACTATGGATCAGTTTTCCAAAAAAAAAAATTTTTTTTGTTCCTCTTTATTTGGTCCGAGTCGAGTAGTATTCGAACTTTAGCCTGACCGCTTAAATTGCAAAAAACACAGTTTGAATGTTTATTCGTTAAAAAAACTCGTAGCAAATTCCCCTCCCATCTATTTGTGGGGGGGGGGTTGCTACGCGATGCTCGGTTTTGCAATGTGGTGCCTCCCAGGGGTGAACTATCGATTGATTAAATAAAAAAACAAATAACTGTCGTGAGGGAATTTTACAGAGTATACATTTAATTGTTTTAGTTGCAAAAAAAAAAATATCCCCCTACCCCAGTAATTATGAGTTTATTTCACAAACAAAAGTGATTTTATGTTAAAATTGCAATAACGATTTTTTTACTTGTAAATTTTAATGCGTTAATCCGATGCGTTAAATGAATTTTTAAAATAATAATTTGGTAATTCATATAGATTTATATACCTTCAGCATATTGGTTGTGATAGTGTCTATCTAGTTTGATAAAAATGTTCCTGCAATCTCGATGATATAAATCTGCTTCTGTTAAGAACTCGGAAAAATCTAAATCACGGAATTTCAGTTTTCAGTGTTTTCGAATCTTTGAAACTTTTATTCCTTCAAATAAAGTTTCTGTCAAAACATTCAATCTTTTATCTGGTGGCTGGCTACACTTAAAATTACCCTTTAAAACACTCATAATATAAAAACATCAAAACATATTTTTATAAAAAGGATTTTTTTTACTTTTTCAGTTTAAGGATGCGGTACAGCGTGCTCCGAAAAGAAAAACCAACAGCTATAACGACTTCACTGTGTTGTCTTGAGGCCTCAGTTGGCTACAGTTGATCACTGACGAAACTGCCCTCGAAACAGCAAGAAGAAATCATCGCAGGCGTATACTTTCCCCTTTCTTCTTTTCATACTGAAGCACACAATGATAGAAGCAGATGTACGGACGCTGAATTGCTTCCTTTCATTTTGAAAAATATTTCCAAATTTCTAATTTAAATTAAAAACATTTTTTTTGGGGGGGGGGGATTTTTTTTCCTGCTACAATCAAATGTAAACTTTGAGAAAATCCCCCCTTTCTACGAAAGTAATCTTTTTTTTATTTAATCAATCGATAATTCACTCCTGGGGGGCAACAAGTTCGCCCTAACATAGCTGGGGGGGGGGGATTTTCTACGTGTTTTTTTTTAACCGAATAAATAATTGCAATTTTTTTTTACAATTTAAGAGGTCATGGGAAAGTTCGAATAGTACTCGACTCGGACCAAATAAAGAGAAACAAAAAAAAATTTTTTTTGACAAATTGACCCATAGTTACTGGGGGTTGAGAGATTTTTTGGCAATCAGAATAATGAAACAAATACCCTGTAAAGTTCCCCATCCCCAACCCCACGAAAGTGATCATTTTTTTTTTTACTTTTAACAATCGATATTCACTTCTGGGGGGGGGGGGCTCCCACATTCGCCCCAACATAGCTGGAGGGGGGATTTGCTACGTGGTTTTTTTATTAATTTAATGTTATTATATAATTTTTAGCCATTTCACTTATCATATTAATATTTTTCTTTTATTTTGACCTTTCATCCACCCATGCAGCGTGTGACCCAAAAATAGTAGGCGGAGGGGGGGGGGATTAGAGTAAAAATTTTTAATTTCATTTTTTTAAAGATTTTAACCGGCCACCCGCCATAAAACGGATGAACCGTGTTTTGGGGGCTCAGCTCTTGGTCTACAGGGACGACGGGTTCGAACTGAAAAATTCACTTTGTGTTGAATAGACCATTCATTGAGAAGGCTATAGGCTATATAACATTGCGCTTTGACTAATATGAGTGGAGCAGCAATAAGAAATGTAATGAAAACGGGAAAATTTATATAATTGTATAAAATGCTTAGAACGCCGAATACACGTACATTTTTGAGGTAGACCGTGCAACACCGGGCAATGCAGCTAGTAGACTCATAATTGCTGGGGAGGGGAGATTTTGTTTTGCAATTAAAACAATTAAATGTATACTCTGTAAAATTCCCTCCACGAAAGTGATCATTTTTTATTTAATCAATCGATAATTCACCCCTGGGGGGGGCACCACGTTGTAAAACCGCGCACCGCGTAGCAACCCCCTCCATAGGTGTGTGGGGGGGGGGATTGCTGCGAGTTTTTTTTTTTTTTAACGAATAAACTTTCAAACTTTGGAGGGGTTTTTTTTTTTTGCAACTTAAACAGTCATGCGTAAGTTCGAATAATACTCGACTTGGACGAAATAAAGAGGAGGAACAAAAAAAAATTTTTTTTTTGACAAATTGACCCATAGTTACTGGGGGAGATTTTTTTTTTTTTTTTTTTTTGGCAATCAAAATAATGAAACTAATACCCTGTAAAATTCCCCCCCACGAAAGTGATCATTTTTTTAAAGTTTAATAATCGATACTTTACCCCTGGGGGCCACCACGTTCGCCCCAACATAGCTGGGGGAGAAATTCGCTACGTGTTTTTTCTTATTAATTTAATGTTATTATATAATTTTTAGCCATTTAACTCATCACTTTAATATTTTTCTTTTTTTTGACCTTTCATCCACCCACGCAGCCGTGTGACCCAAAATTAGTGGGGGGGGGGGGATTAGAGATAAAGTTTTTAATTGCATTTTTTTGTTATTTTAACCGGCCACAAGCCATAAAAGAGATAAATCGCGTTTTGGGGGGTCAGCTCTTGGTCTGTAATGACCCCATCCCAAACCAGAAAGGTCAATCCACTCTCTCGGTATTTTTTCATACGTTTGGAGAAAAAAAAAAAAAAAAAAAAACCCTTGAGTAAAAACTTTTTTACTCAAGGGTCATATTGTAAGTTTGGGGAGGAGAGACGTGTTAACAATCCAAAAGTATTTTGGTTCAGATGGCAGTAGTTAGTGTTACCCCCGCCCCCCTCTCCCCTCCCCCTGTCAATTTGCCTATGAATAAGGAACTCTAAAAAGTATTATCTTTAACCCAATTTGAAAGTGAGAAAGATTTTGGGGGGAATTTGCGCCATTGAGCTTTGGGGGGATGGGCACCCCTCAAACTACAAATAGCATGCCTTTTTTAACATTGAATGTTTAACATTGAATTTAACATTAAAATGTTAAAACAACTTTAGCATTTAAAGTTGATTTCTAAAAACATACTATGCCTTTTTATCTGATGAAATAGGTAGGAAAAAATATATAAACGAACAAGTTAAATAATAGCCCCCTTTAAAACAATGCAACTAATATAGTCTTCCGAAAAAAAATTTAATCGTTTTCAAAAAAAAGTAAAAAAATTAAAAAGCACATCGAAATAAATGCATTCATATTAGAAAAAACCGTTTTTTGACCTTCCTTTTAGATTAAAAATCAAGCCCCTTGAGTTTTATTTTTCCCTGTTGCCAAAAATTAAAAAAAAAATTGAATTCTGAAATTTTCAATTCAAATTATGTTTTTCGCAATCACTAGCTGCGACACAGTGGCAGATCCACAAGGGGGTGATTGGGGTGATCGCCCCTCCCCCCACCTTCAAAAAAAAAAGGTTTGTAAATTCGAAAAATTTCCGGGAAAAGATCACCAAACTCTCCCTTCCTCCTCCCCTCCAACACATCACAAAAAATCGCCTACAACTGTACTTTTACGACTTTAATTCTAAAAAATTTTCCACGGAAGAAATCCCTCAACCCCTCCCTCTCTCAAATGTCATTGAAGCTCGTCAAAATTTTGAATTTTTGGAGCTTTGATTTTGAAAAAATCGCCGGAATCGAAAACTTTTTCGAAAATTTCGTTAATGAGGGCCTTCAATTACGTTTTTAGAACTTCAATTCCGAAAAAAACTCCGGGTGAGAGCCTCCGATCTCTAGTCCTTCCTTTAACATCAATAATGACCCGCTAATTACGTTTTTGAAGCTTCAATATTTGAAAGTTGAGGGACAGCTCCTGAACCCTTCCCTAAACGCGATTAAAGATGAACAACCATCGCATTTCAAGGGTTCCAATTTCGAACAATTTTCGATGGAAAGTTTCAAATCCCTTTCCTTCCTCCTACATCAGAAAAGATGGCTTACAACTACGTTCTCAGGACTACAATTTGGAAAAATTTCGGGAGAGGAGTTCCCATGTCCTTCTTTCTTCAACTTTCAACATTATTCAAAGATCGTCGAAAACAACGTTTCTAAAACTCCTACATCGAAAAGTTTCTGGGGAAAAGTTCTGAACCCCATGTTTACTGCTACGTCATCAAAGATGGCCTACAATTTCGTTTTTAGGACTTCAATTCCGAAATTTTTTCCGGGGGAAAGATCCCGAACCCCCTAATCTTTAGCATCTCTAAAGATATCTAAAATTGCATTTTTGAAGCTCTAATATCAAAAAAAAAAAAAAAGATTGGGGAGAATTCCTGAATCTCATCCTTTCTCTTCAAGAAAAAGAAGATATCAAACAATTGTGTTTTCGAAAATATACTTTTAAATTTCAAAAAGAAAAATTCCGGAGAGGAAACTCCAAAACTCCCTTCCTCTTATTAACCACCGAATAGTCTAAAAATGCAATCCTACCAAAAATTTTCGGGGGAGAGCCTGCAAACACTCCTAGTTATACGCGAATATTAAACAACTTAATCAACAAAATAATCCATAACCATCTTCAAATTTTATTTAAAAATGCAATTTTAATATTTCATTATGTTCGGTACCTTTCTCTTCATTATGTTCAGTATCTTTCTTTCTGCAACCTTTCTTTTATAAGGAAAAAAGTTCAATTGAGGACCTGAATGGCTACTGGAAATACTTCACGAGTCCTCAAACGAATCATAAGTTGAAGGGTTTAATTTAGATAATGGATCCAGAATATTAGTAGAAATTCTTTTTTTTTTTTTTTTCAATTTTTTATTTTTGTGTGTGGTACTCGAAACTCTTATAACTTTCATTCAACTCTTTCAACAATACACAATATTCGAAAGAAAAAAAACATACTTCAGTTCTTTTTTTTTTAATTTTATTTTCATCAGTCCTCCCCCCCCCACCCCGATGATGAATTACTCAATCGCCCATCCCAACAGGATCGTATGGATCCGCCACTGCTGCGACAGGACCCTACTCGTTGGGGTTATTGCTTATAGAAACGGCTCCTGTCCCCCCAAGCCTGCCACGCCTCATAGTTGTGTGTGTGTGTGTGTGTGTAGGCGCGCGTGCATGCATGTGTAGGCTTGTGCGTGTGCGTAGACCTGTGTGGTATGCACGTAGATGTGTGTGTATGTATGTCAAGGCGTGTGTGTATGTGTGTGAGTCTGTAGGACATGGACGCCACTGACCAGGAGAATCGGATTCCAGGGGACAGTGCTCAGGACCAGAGGAGCCAGTGGGCGGTGGTGCTGCAGAGGCCCCTGGTCCAAGCTGAAATAGGAACCAAACTTCAAAGACCGCAAGTGAGAACAACAAGCAATCGTAATTGTTCAAAAAAAAAAAAAAAAAACACAAGACGTGACTTTCGTTCAGAACTAAACGAGCCTACTTTCCCGTTTTCCAATGCCGACTTTCTAGTATATGATTAACATTCTCAAAATTATACAAAATCGCAAATGATTTTAAACGTAACTTTTTAACATTCCTAATTTCTAGAAATAAAATATGCCTTGCTCATCTGAAGAAGTAGATGCGTAAAAAATAAGTAAACGAAAAAATAAAGCAGTAGCACCTTTTAAACAAAGCAACTAATATATTTTTTTCCATTAAAAAAAATCTTTAACCGCTTTTCAAAAAGAAAAAATAATAATTTTAAGAAAAAGAAAATTAATTTGAATTCTAAAATTTTGAACTCAAATTATGTTTTTCGCAATCACGAGCTGCGACAAGACCGTACTCATTGGAGTTATTGTTTCTAGAAACGGCTCCTGTCCCCCCAAGCCTGCCCCTCCTCTAAGGCGGTTACGTGCGTATAGTTGTGTATGTGTAGTCTTGTGTGTGTGCGTAGACCTATGTGAATGCACATTGGCGTGTGTGTGCAAGGGTGCCCATACCCAAAATTTTAAGGGGGGGGGGGGGCTCAAAAATTTTCCCCATGGTTTAGCGGAATATTTTCCTCATGGAAACCGATTTCAGTACAGATTAGCGATATTAAAATTTGACATTTTTAATAACTTATTCATTAATGGCTGGAAAAGAAATTTTTATACATAATTGCAAAGAAAAAAGCACTAAAAGCAAGAAAATTCTCATTTCAAGGGGGGGGGGGCTCGAGCCCCCCTATATGGGCGCCCTTGTGTGTGTGTAAAAGCGCCTGAGCGTGCGTGCGTGTGTAGGTTGTAGAACATGGACGCCACCGACCTGAGAAGCGGATTCTGGAGGAGCCGCGCTTGCAGAGGACGGTTTGGTTGTAAAAGGAACCAAACTTCAAGGACGGTCAAGTGAAAACAATTAGCAATCGTGATTGCTCAAAAAAATATTTAAATAAATAATCTTTTTATCTTTACTAATAATAAAGCTGAATGTCCCTCTGTCTGTGAGGATCTCTGTGACGCGCATAGCGCCTAGACCGTTCGGCCGATTTTCATGAAATTTGGCAAAGTTAGTATGTAGCATGGGGTTCATAAGATGGACGAGTAAATTACGAAATTATCATAACGTGGAACCGTAACATGGGCACAAGCCAATTGGCGAGATACGAAATTGTCATAACGTAACCGTAACATGGGTACAAGCCAATTGGCGAGAAAATTCACCATACATTATTTGTAAATATACAGGCGAACCAAAAAACCTTTTAATTTTTCTATTACGGGCAAAGCCGTGCGGGTACCACTAGTAAATAAATAAATAAATAAATACTTAATTTGAATTTTGACATCTTGAATTTAAATTATGTTTTTCGCAATCACGAGTGTGTGTGTGTGTGTGTGTGTAGGCGTGTGTGTTTGTGTATGTGTGTGTAGGCGTGTGTATTTGTGTATGTGTGTGTAGGCGTGTGTATTTGTGTATGTGTGTAGGCATGTGTGTTTGTGCCAGTGTGCAGACTTCAGGCATGAATGTGTGTGTATATATATGTGTGTGTGTGAGTGTGTATAAATGCGTGAGTGTGTAGGATATGGACGCAACCTGAAGACTGTTTTCGTTAGAGGAGCAGCATCGTGAGGTCGGTCGACGGTGGTGCTGCAGAGGAAGGCGGGGGGGAAAATAAAATCATAGAAACATCAAAACCGTCAAATGAGAACAATAAGCAATGTGATTGCTCAAAAATAATAATAATAATAATAATAATAATAATAATAATAATAATAATAATAATAATAATAATAATAATAATAATAATAATAATAATAATAATAATAATAATAGTAATAATAATAATAATAACTTCATTAAAATAAATAAATTTCTTCAAAACAAAAATCGTTTGCTTTTCTCCTGTTGACAAAAAATAATTAATGCACTTTCAAAATTAATAAAAAACAACAAAATGTCAAGATGTCAACATCTTAATATATAAAAATCTTCTGTGCGGACGTTTGTCACCATAAGGCTTTTAAACGCCTGGACCGATTTTGATCAATTTTTACTTCCTTTTACAAAAAAGGAATTATTGTATTCGCGAAAAATTTTTCACTCAAAAATCGCCCTTAATTTCCATTTTGCTCACCCCCAAATGAATGTTGAGTTTTTTTTTCGATTCGACCACATGCGGAAAAGTGCCTAAGAATGTATAGACACGCGAAATATCCATTTTGACCATCACCGAGGTAATTACAACGACTTTTCTCGTGACGTCTGTATGTATGTGCGTATGTGTGTATGTGCGTATGTGCGTATGTGCGTATGTATCTCGCATAACTCAAAAATGGTATGTCCTAGAAAGTTGAAATTTGGTACATAGACTCGTAGTGGGGTCTAGTTGTGCACCTCCCCTTTTGGTTGCTTTCGGATGTTCCTAAGGGGGTCTTTTGCACCTTTTTGGGGGGAAATCATTGTTAATTTCGATGTAAACTCAAGTGGCGTTATAATTTGTCGGACACTTGGCGATATATCGCCAGTCTTTTGGTCGCCAAGTTTTGTCGCCAACTTGGCGACAAATTTGGCGGAGTTTTTTTTTTTTTTTTTTTGGTTTCAATTTGGCCATTGTTGGTGATATTTAGAGAATAAATATTGAATCACATTAAAATAGCGAATAATGGGGAAATGACATTAAATTGGAGTAAAAGGAAGTCATATGATGCACACATCAGCTCGTTTTATGTGTAATCAAGTTATGGCAAGCATGGTTTCGAAGCGCGATGGATCGAATCGGAAACGTTTTTGTTAATTAATTAAAACATTGGATGGTTATATCTCCCAAATGATTAATATTTATTTTAACCTATTGTTGAGCGAGAATGGAAATAAATATTTAACACGTTGCCAAAGGACAATAAGAAAGCCAGCTCTGCTTTTTGTAATGAAATTTTCTACTGTGACATGAGAATAGATAATACGTAGAGAGAGAGAGAGATTTTACACTTAATATCTGAGGACGATTTTTATCCTTTGAGTATGGACTGAAGGAACAAATACAATCTGATGAAGATCTTTCAAGTACGCGAGAAAAAATAGTTAATAAAACAATTGCAAAGTGGGCATTAGATAAATCAAGTTGTAATAAACCCAGTAAGCAAAATATCTTGCCTCAGTATTGCATAAAGGTTGACATGCAAGAAAAATCATCTTGCATTAATACTGCCTCAATGTTGTTATGTTACTCCCTTTATGCTGTCAGCAGGCTGCCACAATATTGACTGACAAGGTGTATGCAGCATAATATCAGGAAAATATCAAGGTAGGCTGCTTTTGTAACATTGCATACGTATTGATATGACAGGATAATATCAAGATGTTGTCATGACAGCATGAAATCAAGGTCTAGGCAAGATGATCTTGCTTTTGTAATCTTGCATACGTATTGATATGACAGGATAATATCAAGATGTTGTCATGACAGCATGAAATCAAGGTCTAGGCAAGATGATCTTGCTTTTGTAATATTGCATACGTATTGGTATGACAGGAAAATATCAGGATACATTGACATGACAGTATGAAATCAGCACGTTTGCAAGGTGTTTTATCCATTTATTTATTTGTATTATTTTCACTTCAAACTCGAGAATTAAATTTCATTCTTTAATTATTTCTGTTAATCTTCAAGATAGTTTTCTAGTCTGAGAATATCTTCTTAAAGCTGACATCTGATCGGAAATTCATATAAAGATATTAATAGCACTCGCAATTTAATTTAAAAAAATGAAAGTTTCTTCGTTTTGCGTAATACTTGACTTATTTTTTAAATTCTTGCTTCTAATTGTATTATAAAGACATAAAATGCCTATTTAGAAATAATTGCGGAAGTTTTTATAGCACATTTAAAAGTAAAGGTAGCAAAATAATAAATAAATACAATAAAGTACATTTTCAAATGGATGTCAGCATTGAAAATATCCCATGGACAAAACTTATGAATTTATCTCAAAGAATAACATAAATAACCATTGAATAAAATTAATCTTACTTGTGAGATTGAAGTGATAATACGAAATTCTGGACTTCATGTCCTTTGTTATTTTCGGCCATTTCTAACATTGATCGCACATCGTCTGCGATATGACTTGTTTAGTACTATATTAATAAACAAATGCAAATATCAGTTATTCATAAGTTATTCCTAAAACAATACTATTCCACACTAATAACTAAGCAACCAACTTAACGAAGCCTAAAAAATGCAAAGCCACGTGCAACTCCTCTGAACCGACTGAATCAATGTGCCAGCAATGCGAGGCACGCTGGGTAGAAAGAACTGTGCGCATGCGCAAGTATCAACGAAGGTCCACCTGCTCTATTGTGTACTAATTACCTTGACGGCGACAGCATGAAATCAATATCATCTTGACGGCATCAACATGTATGCAATGTTGTTATTTTAAGGTAATATCAATATTGATATTTTAAGATGAATGCAATGTTGCATACGTGTTGTTATAGTAATATTGCTTTTTAATCTTTATGCAAGCTTTATGCAGTATGAAACACGTCAATATTGACGCCGTCAGTATAATATCAAGATCTGTCAAGGTTGATGCAAGAAATTTTGCTAGTAGGGAATATACTCATTCTGACACCAAGCAGCTTAAAAATTTCCTTTTTACTTATTTTTCCCAAGAAAAGGTTCAAACACTTGATAGTTTGTTGAAATTTTTCAACTTTTCAATTTACAAAGTTTGAACAAAACAACGTCTGTCGGGTCCTCTAGTAAAGAAATAATTTTCATTATCAAAAATAAATCCTCTTATACATATTAGCCGATGATCGTGTTTTCGAATTTCCCAATTATTATGTCAGTGGTTTTGTTGCTTTTTATACCCAAAAATGGAAAAAAAATTATTATTTTTTTAAAGGAATATTTATTATGATGTTTAATCATATTGGTCAAAGTGAGCAAATAAATTGAATTCAAGGTTTCCCCCCCCCCCCCACTTACATAAATAAACCAAACTCCAATAAATAAAAAATGACACGTACTGTCCTATCCAACCACGGATTGCATGGGAATTTTCAAACTTCCGGATAAGACGAATCTATGTGAATAAGGGGGAAAAGTAAAAATTTGATGCGTGTATTCCGCTCATTTGAATGAGACTCTGCTTCTGCAAAAGCTGACATCGGAAAAAACTAATAAATTCGTCCATTTTTGGCTGTAAAATGGATGTTTGTCTTTCCATACAATCTGTGGTTAGAAAGTAGATGAGAAATTCAGTTGGCGGAAGTCATCAGTAGGAAATAAGTGGGGCGGATATAACGTCATCCATTTACTCTACTATGTATTTCACATTTTGAAACCATGATTGCTTTCCGAACTTCTGTAGCCACGCCTCTCAAGTGACTGGCGCTTTTTTTAGTTTAAATTTTCTGCTTACGATTGGTAGAAAATTTTTGATGATCGAGTTGACACGTTGCTTACAGACGTGTACAGTGCAGGGTTGCTAGGTTTGGCCAGAATTTGACCTCACTTGGTGGCAAGAAAATTTTCAAAAGCGTAAACCAAAATGATGTTACGAGTTTTTTTTTTTTTTTTTTAAACTAGTATTGCTAGACTTTTTACTGTGCATCAGCATTTTATTTTGGGAAAAGGATCTCCTGAAACTTCATTGAAATGATCGAACAAAAGTTGTAAATTTTAGGTCACTTGAAAACAGAATCGAAAGTCATGTACATTTCGCTCTTTGTTTTTTCGCCTTCATATTCGTATTTTTTAATGTTTTTGTGTCTGATTTCATTTTTATAAGCAAAAGTAAAATACCTAATTCATAGTGGTGAATTTATACAGGCTTGGGGGCCCGCCGCGAAACAGTATGAATCATGCAAACATCTATCATGGGACGCAATTGAGACTCGCATGATTATGACGTCTGCCACTCTGGTTCTACATTGTAATGCAAAGAGCATTTAAATACAAATATTCCCACAAGTCTGAAACCCAAGAACCTGAAACTCAAATAAAAGCCAACAGATAATAAATCAGAGCCAAAATTAATGAAAAATCAATCGATTCTTTTTTTTTGGTTTAGAAAAGGACTGTTTGTGGAAACGGGAGTTAATTATTATTATTTCAAATTTTTCTCTTTCTAGCTGTACTGTCATTCAATTTTTCGCTGTAACGTTTATTTAGACAGCAGGTTTGGAAAATACTTCAGCATTGAATGTAGAAAGTTGGCGGTTTCCGTATAGCTGGCTACTTTTGCCATAGGTTGGCAGATTTCACGTTTCGGTTTGGCTAGTTTCATAAATTTTCTTCTGGCAACGTTGGCGTAGTGTATCGTTGGCTGCTTAGAGTGATGAGTAATACTGGACTTGTTTTGATTTGTTTGGGATAAATGTGTTACAGTTATTTTGTAAAGTTTTTAAGGAAAATCGTCATTTGAAATCTGTTGCTTATAAGAGTGTTGTGCATTATATTCTAAAAACTGTTACCAGCCGGAAAATATGTGCAACGTATGTTGCCCATGAAGAACGTACGGATGTAACTATTTCAAAAAACTTTCTTGATGGATAACAGCGTAAGAAAAGACCGTAAGGTTGAGTATAGTATTTTCTTGCAATCTTTTTCTTATGTTTAATGTTTTTTGGTGAACATGGTGACGGTTTTGCAAGAAAAAAGTTCTTAAGAATTGGAAACGAATTAAGAATGATTGTGGAGCAAACTTGCCAACTCTCCGGATTCGATATACAGTCAACCCTCGTTTATCTCGGTTCATGCGTTCTAGGACTCTTCCGTGATGTTTGAATTTTCGCACAGTAGGATTCTTTGTTTATAAATCGAATATTTTCCTTACTAATGCGTTTTAAATTTATTTACGATTTTTTCGTTTTATTAACTTTTGCTAACACAATTAGAACCCTCCAGATATGGAATAATTCCTACATAATTGTATCACAGAAATCGCCTTCATGCCCATCTCTCATAATCCTGTCAAAAAATACCTCCCCCCTTGCCCCTTTTTCGATACTAGCAATGCCTTAATTCTTTCTCTTTGGGCCAATACCTTTCAGTAAAAATTTATTCAGTCCTCCCATAATTGTATCACAAAAATCGCCTACAGGCCCCTCTCCCAAAATTGTATAAATGTCCGACAGCTGCGGACAACTTAATTTGTTTTAGCGGGGACAACTGCTAAACTGTCCGCAATAGTGTTTTGTTGTCATCGACAATGTCGTATTTCCTACACAAGGGCAATAAGCAATGTGATATACAGTGTCAGTATTGAGTTAGTAACCAAAAGTACATAAAAATGCTACAATCTTGGTTTTTTTTAAGTGTATTTTTATTTAGAGCTAAAACGAGCAACGTCACTTAAGGGGGGTGGGGCACGTTGGTCAACTTTTTTACTTGTCATTTTTCATCTCGTCAAAAAATGTAATAATGTTCGATTTTCTACAATAAGTTTCACTAAACACTTCTCAACACCACAGATGTTTTTGGAGATGTTGAATTGATAAACTTTTTTATATTGATTTTTTATCTGAACTTCGTAAAGTGGACCAATGCGCCCCATGGGTGGGGTACGTTGGTTCGTCTGGTGGGGTACATTGGACCGCATAACTCAAACAACATTTGAGGTAGTGAGAAGCAAAGGGATACAAGTGGCAAAATTAAAAATTTGGAGATAACCAGTACACACGGTAGGTGAGCCTCTACTCTGTCTTGGGGCAATAGATGGTACTAGTAGCCCTGGTAGGTGCTGCTATATACAGCATGATTTAGAAAAAAAATCAATGAAAGTCTACCTAGGAGCTAATCTTTAAACGCATTTTACTCAAAACTTGAAAATGTCCACTTGCATCCCTTTGCTTCTCACTGCCTTATTTGTTATGATTTTAGTGATAAATACTATTAAATTTTGTAACTACCATATTCTCTGCTGTGTGTAGAGTGAAAAATATTAAGTTTAAAGATCAATATAACATATTAAATTGATTTTTTGATAAATCTTTATTTAAAAGCAGCAATAAGCATTCACCATTAGTATGCAATTATTTTTTAAAAATCAGAAGAAATATCATAGAATATTGAGTTAAAATTATTGAGATTTAAGAGCAAAAAAAGTTTTTAAATTACATGGTGTAGATTGGTTGGATCTAATGTGCCCCACAAAGAGTGGATCAGCCTACCCCACCTTCTTAATCTGAAAAAGGTGGTATGTGATAATTTTTTTTCTTTTTGACAAAAAATTAAAAAGTTGCCAATTGTATCGAACTAAAGAAACTTACTTTAAGAAAGGAGTTCAATTTTTCCCCCGCAATCTTGATGAAAACCATTAAAAAAAATAGAGCTATCTGATACAGTTTTCTGAAAATTACTCAGGACTATTTAAATAACACTTTCTGGGATACAATTTGTTCATAACTGTACCATGTGATTTCATTATAGGATTTGTAGGACCATAGGTGCTATTTGTTAGTCATAAAATAAAATAATAAATATTAATATTATTAAAATAATTCAGACCAGTTCAACATACCCCACCTCCCCCTACAGTTTGAATACAACTAAAATAACTTGAAATCATATTTGTTATATTCCTATAGCGTGAAACAATCTACTGAAAGTTTTTAACATTTTGTTAGGCTCTGGAGTGAAAATTGGACAAAGCAGGAAAAAATGTAACTTTATAACCATTTTTTGCAAAACTTATAGACATTGGTTGTTGTTGTTCTTTAAGTAGGGATAATATTGTTTTTTGAAAAAGTGTAATAATTGACCATAGAGACATTTTTTTTTAACCCTTTCAAGGAAATATTTATTTCTCTAAAACTGAGTAAGACATAGCTTATATATATCCTTATGTTTTACTAGGCCCCCTATTCCTGGCTGATTTAGTGCCTTTGATTGATCTCTAAACAGATCCAGAAAAGTATCATACCCAAAACTATATATTCTACAACATGTAACACCTAAAATTCAAAGGTACAGATGTGATATACCCCCCCCCCCCCATTTGGCGACATTCGATTTTTTTTGCACAAAATTAAAATATTTTTCTCGCCAATGAGGCGATAATTTTTTATGCATGGCATCCCTGGCCAAACTAACCTGTGTTTAGCAACCCGAAGGCAATCTTACAGATCTGTTCAAACTTGTTTACTTGGGTTGTTTGGGTTTCAGGCAGGAGAGATAGGTGGTGTTGTTTCGTGCAATATACCTTACAGGAATGCTTATTTTGTGTTAGTTTAAATTCAGTAGTTGTGTTTTGAAGTAAAAGCATTAGAAAATGCCAGTTTCTTCAAACTTGAAGGTTAATTAAAAGTTAACTCCAACGTGGTGTGTATCTGTAATGTGCCATTGTCATATGATGTATTGTTTTAGACTGAGTGTGAATATTTATACCATATAAAAAGTAAGTTTTTATTTTAGAATTCCAAAAAAAACTCTCACTTCCAAAATTTTTTGTTTTTACAAATCCTTGAGGGGTTCTTGTAGTATACATAACTGTGACCATACTCCGACTGTAATGTATATTAACAGTCGGAGGGATAACTGGCGAGCCAGAGGTCTCATAGTACTTTCGTAATGAGACCGAGGCAGCCGAGGTCTCATTACGAAAGTACTATGAGACCGAGGGCTCGTATCCCGGAGAAATGATGAAAAAAAAATTAATGCATTAATTTCGACTTGTAATTAATACAATAATTTATTTCATTGTATTTTAATATGTTTACGAAAAACCCCGGCCCTGTACATTTTTGAAGCATATATTCGTGATGTTTTTTGTTGTGCTTTTATATTGTTTTTATATATATATTGTGTTCTGAAGTGCTTTGATCATGTTTTTTTATCTGATTTTTTCCTGTTGGCGCTAAAAAAGCATCGCTAAGAACGATGTATGACATATGTCGTCATACATCGTTTTCTTGGCGACGCTTTCTTGGCGCCAACAGGAAAAAGTCGCCAAGGGTGGGGTATATCACATCAGTTCCAATTCAAGTCTTTATCTGACCCTGTATGAAAAAACTTGTCAAAATATTTAAGCAAGTGGTCCCCAATTCTCAACAAAACTTCAAGTTTGAAATTTTGTCGATATACATTTCGATATACATTTTTTTCCTATTTTTGGAGGAATTCAATCCCTGGTAGAAATCAGAAGGAGTTGTTGAAGCTAAATAATATTTTATATTTGTTTTGAACCAATATGCAAATTTTGGTCGGTATTGAGAGGATACTGTACAGTACACTGACTAATGCATAATTTTTCATCTGAATTATTTACTTTTTTAGAAGTAGCTAACAAAAGAAAGATGAGTATAGCAGCTAATGCCTAAGTAACTCAATTAAAATCAAAGCAATAATATAAAATGTAAGAAATATTAAAATTAATATAAAATTTTATAGAGCACATGTAATTGGTCAATACCTAGTACAACAGCCTGTATCAGTATACTATATTTTGTTTTTAAAACATTAAGTTATTACATTTCGCTAATGATTGTAAATATCATACAGTACATACATTTTCACATAAAATGTACATTTATTTATATGTAAGTAATGAAAGAAACATAAATTTAAGTCTATATAGGTTTTAATGATAGTATGAGAAAATAAACGATGCTGAGTAGAAGGTTCCAGTTACTACATAGAGATTTGAGTTTGCACTAATTGGAAATATATTTCTATCAAAATATTTGTTAAGGATAAAAATGTTGGATATTTTCGATTTTTTTTTCGAAATATATAATGATATTTTCGAACCTAGGCTGGAGTAGTAATGAATATTGCTCATGATATACTAATTATAAATTGTACTTCTTAGTGTTCAGTTTTATCTTTTGTGTACTGCTACTGATTGATTTTTTCCCCTTGTAGGGTACAAATGAAGGAGCCATGAACAAGCTGAACATAAACGTCTCCTATGGAGGGAAAAAGGAAATTTTTAACTGTACAAAGCAAGAAATCATTGGTCTAATTAAAAAGCATTTTTGTCTCAGTGGAGAAGTTGAGTTATATAAACGTTTTAAGGAGACAAAAGAAAGAATAGAGCCTCATAACATTAAAGACCTTATGGCCATAGAAGTTGAGCTGAAAAAACGGACTCGATCTGCTCTGAATGGACATGCTAGGTACGTTGTTATCCTTAAATATATACATATGTACAGAAACCTCTCGTTACCTTTCACATTTGAAAATATTTCGCCCTTGCCATGGGGGGGCAGAGGGGGGCAATGCCCCCCAGTTTTGGGAGGACTTAATATAGTAACAACACATCTTCCAAAAATAAAAAAAAATCATTATTTTTTTGTTTTTGAATAGTTCAAAAGAGCATGGGTGGATTTATGGGGGGGGGAGCAAAGTGTGCAATGCCCCCCAGTTTTGAGAGGAGTTCATATAGTAACAACTTATCTTCCAAAATCTTATAACAAAAAAAAAATGATTTTTTTTCTTTTTTGAATAGTTCAATGAAAATGAAGAGAATAGCCAATGTTCTTTTCTGAAGGGAGAAAGGGAAAAGAAAAAAAACAAACATTAAGTACAAATAGTACAGCTGTCACTGGGGTACTGAAAATTGGCCTAAATTCATTATTTTGGACTGAAAACCATTTAGGCAAGTATATGAATGAAAATATAGGCTAAATGAGCTATGCATTCAGCTGCAACACTTATAATAATTGACGTTTGGGACCCTCCCTCCCCCCTCCCATGGGCGGATTTATGGGGGGTCAGAGGGGGGCAATGCCCCCCCAGTTTTGAGAGGACTTTATGTAGTAACAACACATCTTCCAAAAATTAAAAAAAAAATTATTTTTTCGTTTTTGAATAGTTCAGAAGAGCATGGGTGGATTTATGGGGGGGGAGCAAAGAGGACAATGCTCCCCAGTTTTGGGAGGAGTTTATATAATAACAACTTATCTTTCAAAATCTTATAACAAAAAAAAATCATGATTTTTTTCTTTTTTGAATAGGAAATTAAAGTTTTTTTCTTTTAAACTTAAAATAGCCGTTTCTTCCAAAGTTTGAACAATACTGTACAAGTGTATAATCTACTACTCAATTTCAGAGACTAGAAAGTGCAAATTATTGATAGGTTCTAAAATCCCTGAAAAGAATTGGCGCAGTATAGCCTACAAGTGCTCTTGAACCAAAAACCCAATCTAACCAACCAAACCTTGAAAATAATTAGACATGTCTTTGAAACTCCAAAGCAAAGTGTGCTTCAATTTTATTTCTTATCAAGTGTATACAGTGGCTCCCAAAAGTGTTCGTACACCTTGAGATTTTGTAGTAAAACCAAAATAACGCAAAACTGAATTCGAATATGAAGTCCAATTTTTTTTCGCACCATTCCTATGCCATTCTGAATAAAACCCAGTAGTTTTTTTTTTTTCAAAATATTGCTACATTTTATTTTTGAAATTTGTCAAAAAACAAAGAGACAGAGAAAAAATACACCACAAAAGTCATCGTACACTGAAATATTTTTGAATAAATTCATGATTAAAATTATCATATGTCGTTTTTTATTATTTTTGCATTGTATTGACCCTTCAAAGTCATTTGGCTTTATTTTTTTGTTTATTTATTCCCTAATATTCTGCTTATTATTTTTAAATGGCTGGTATGCGTAGAAAACAACAAACACGATTCGAAATTTGTTTTTTTTTTTTCTCACAGTAGACATAAATTGGTTTAAAATATCTGTAAATTAGTTAATTTATACCATTCTATAGTGAAGTGCTTGATAAAATGCTTTTAAGACAAGAATCGGATCGAAGACAAGGTAAGAAAAGGTCAACTGGCAAAGTTAACAAAGCGTGATCGGAGGTTTACAGTTAAAGAAATTATGAAAAATACGCATTTGAGTGCTGAAAAAGTTTCTGCATAGCTGAATGAAACATCTTACGTTTAATTTTCACCTAAAACTATTTGCCAAGATCTCTTATTAATTGTATTAAAGAGGACCTCTTCCCGCAGAAATTTTCTTGTTCATGCGAAAAACACTAAGCTCACGCTTTCCGTCATAAAATAAATGATAAATAAGCTCAAAACGTTTTGGAACAACGTCTTACTTATAGAGGAAAATAAATTTGGGTTAAATTGTTGTAAAATTGTCAATAGGAGGAAAAATGAGGAATTTAATCTTAGGAACTTAGCTGGATCAGTTAATCAGGACGGTGAGGTGTTCTTGGGTGAGGGTGCATAACTGTAGCAAGACTTGGAAATTTTGAATTTTTTGATGAAATAATGAATCATGCCGTTCATTTAAATATTTTAAAAAACAATTTTAAACTATTAGCCCAAAATTTGGTAAACGGAAACAACTATGTTTTTTTTAATCAAAATAACGATAAGAAGTACACGTTTGCGTTTGGAGCCTCAAAAATTGTCCTTAAAGTTAGAAATATCTCCTCAGTCGCCAGATTTAAACTTAATGGAACATATTTGGAAACATCTGGTGGCTAGATTACGAAAATACACCATTGAAACGAAAAGCGAACTAGAAACAGTAAGACTCGAAGTGCGGCTGAATACTTACTCAGAAATTGCAGAAAAAAAGAAAGAAAAAACAATGAAATCTATTCCCAGACGTTTAAAAACTGTTGTTGATACTCCATGATTCTCTACTAAATAATAATTTTGTAAAAAGTTAGATTATTTACTATTTTTTTTGACATTTTTTCAAAGTGTACGAAGACTTTTGTGAAATAAAATTTCCGTCACTTTTTGGTTTTTGATTTTTAAAAAATTAAGGTTTAATGTTTTTTAAAAAAATTTCGTGTAGTTTTGTTAAAAATAGATCATACGTAGATCTTGTAATTAAATACCTATTCCGAAATATTAATTCTAACCAATGCATAGGGGCCTATTTCATTTAAAGTCGAACGCTTTTGGAAGCCACTGTAAATTAAGAATTGTTCAAATGGGTAGCATGTTACTCTCTTGATACCTATTCTCTAAATCTGTGCACCATTTCTTTTAAAGTATTAACTTGCATCACAAAGCACTTTTAAAGCGTAAAACTTAAAAAGAAAATTATTTGCCTATTATTTCCAATTAACCCTTAAAAGACTTCAAAATTCAGAATTTTACATCCATTTTAGATAATTTCCTCCGGGGGAGTAACCCCCGGGCCGGAACTGGAGATATTCTATATCCCACTTAAAAGGGAGCACTGCGTTACTCTCTTAATACCAGCCCCCTCTCTTTTAAGGTCAATTTAAAAAGGACAGCATGATTACACACAGTAATGAAAATGATATAGAAAAGTAAAGAATGGTCTTACGCATCACAGAAAACAGACAAAAACATGGGAGGGGAGGGAGGGCAATTAAAAATGTTGCTCAAAAAAAAAAAAAAATTTCTGCCCCCCCCCCCCAGGAACTCAGTCCTAAATCCGCCTATGCCCCCTCCCCAATTTGCGCTAACAGAACGATCTACTCGTTACGATTTGTTTTCTCTCTTTTGAGAATGCTATTTTCAATTTGCGTGATTTCAAAAACTAGATGTTTTGGGTTGTTACAGACGAAAGATTTTGAAGAACCTTCCGGTATAACGCGTTCAAATGAAATTGGCTGATTTGAAATGTATGCTATTGCAAAAGAAGTACATAGCTAAAAGGTTTTTGTACAGCAAAATACTATCAAATGTAACAGTTAACACCATACTCAACGAATGTATGTAACAATGAAACAAAAGACCAGAAAAATTGTCCAACCATTGAACAAACATAACGTAAAATCACTATAAACAATGCGTTAATTTTTTTATGGGAAAAAATTAGGAATCTCAATCCCTAGCAGTTCAAAACTAAATTTCTGATTTTCCAGAATCATAGAAAAAGTGAGGGAGATATATTTCCGGCACGAAAGCTTTGCACAATTCTTGTAAGATCGCATTATTACCTGATGAAATGTTTTTCTGTGTTTTCTTTATTTTTTAAAGGAAAAAATTTGTATATATGAAAAGAATAGTTAGAACTGTACTTCATATGCTTGGAAAATTTTTGGCTTGTCTTTTTTTTTTTTTGAGAAAGAAAAGTAAATACTATCGCAAATTGAATAAATTTCAGTTATCTGAACGTTCCGATTAATTGAATCTTTTTTACTTAGAGGGAAAATACCATTTTCCTTATTTTCTAAATACTGTTTAAAAATTAAGGTAATTCATAATCATCTAAGTATAAATGAGACAATTATTGTCATTATTGAAATCTGAGTAAATCAGTCATCAAAAGTTTTGGAAAAATTTGCTGAAATTTGATAAAAACCTTACACAGATTGGTAAAATCATAAAAATCCTTTAACTGTAAAAACTGACAAATTTTCATTAAAATTACAAAAAATCAAACAAAAATCTGCAGGTAAGAGTGAATTACATGCAGGACCGGATTTGCCAATAAGATAAACAAGCTATAGTTTAGGGCCCCTGCTTTGAAGTGGACCCCTAACTCCCAAAAAATTGTGATTCATTCCTTAAAAAAAATGGAAAGTGTTTGAAAAACTAATTTTATTTTTAAGTATTTGAAAACCTTGAATATTTGGAAACGTGTGACTACAAACCTTAAATTTTAAAATTTCTAACAAATTGTAGGGGAGGAATGCCAAATTGTGTCAAATTCAGCTCCTTGCTACATCTTACATCAAAAATGTAAAAATCATGGTTCTCGCGTTTGTAACATATTACTTGAAATAAATTTTTTTGTGACTCACATGCTTCATATCTTGCTATTTATTTAATCCCGAATGCGGAATTTTGGAAATTCTTTAGTATTGATTGCTTTTATCTTACTTTTACTGCACATTGTTGATCTGTTTAGCCCGGGGAAAAATGATACACTACCCCTATTCCTTTTCGTTTTCTGCACTACTTATAATTTAAAAAAAATGTTGTAATGAGAAATAAAAGCTTCTTTTTTCTTTTAAACTTAAAATAGCCATTTCTTACAAAGTTTGAACAATACTGTACAACTGTATAATCTACTACTCAATTTCAGAGGCTGGAAAGTGCAAATTATTGGTTCTAAAATACCTGAAAGGAATTGGTGCAGTATAGCCTACCAGGGCTCTTGAGCCAAAAACCCAATCTAACTAACCAAACCTTGAAAATAATTAGACAAGTCTTTGAAACTCCTAAGCAAAGTGTGCTTCAATTTTATTTCTTATCAAGTGTATAAATTAAGAATTGTTCAAATGGGTAGTATGTTACTCTCTTGATACCTATTCTCTAAATCTGTGCACCATTTCTTTTAAAGTATTAACTTGCATCACAAAGCACTTTTAAAGTGTAAAACTTTTTTAAAAAATGATTCGCCTATTATTTCCAATTAACCCTTATAAGACTTCAAAGTGCAGAATTTTATATCCATTTTATATAATTTCCTCTCGAGACCCCCGGGCCGCCTAAAATTGGAGATATTCTATATCCCACTTAAAAGAGAGCCCTGCATCACTCTCTTTATTCCAGCCCCCTCTCTTTTAAGATCAATTCAAAAAGGACAGCATGATTACACACAGTAATGAAAGCGGCACATAAAAAAGTAAAGAATGGCCTTATGTATCACAGAAAAATAGATAAAAACATGGGAGAGGTGGGGGGGAGGGCAATTAAAAATGTTGCTCCAAAAAAAAAAAAATCCTGCCCCCCCCCCCCAAGGATTCAGTCCTAAATCCGCCTATGTGCCCTTCCATTGTCCCCCAAAATGTAAAAAGGACATTGCTTGAAGTTCAGGACCACTTATAGAAAAATCTTCTAAAAACTGGTATGTTTTACATTTATTTGAACTACAGTAGAATCTCGAAAATCCGAGATAGTTGGAACTTGCGCCATCTCAGATTACTGAAAACTCGGATTATCCAGAAAATGCTTTGGACTACATAAGCACATGCACTGCTTACTTCCTTATGGCTATGAAAAAAAAATATTGTTTCTGCAAAAAATTAATCACTCAAATTTCAACATGAATATGTGTTTTAATTAACCCTAAACTTAAACAAGTTTTGATTAGTTTTTTCTTGATGTCTACACGTACTTATGTGCAGATTTGCAGGCAACCAAACAATGCCCTTTGATAGCGCTTGAAAAAATTTAGATGAGTATTTTCCTGACATTTGTGTCTATGTGTGAGCTTATGTATGTACCTCACGTAATACAAAAACGTTATTCCTAGAAGGATAAAAATTCATAAACATTGTCATACAATGTCATATTTTGTACTTCCCTTTTTAATTGCAATTGAGTATTCCAAAAGAGCTGTTTGGTCGTTCTTTGAAACAAAACAAGTTTTTAATTTCAAGGTTTTTTTTTGTATCAACCTACTTTCTTCAAGACCTTAATCCATCTCTAACAAGTCGATGAATTTTTCATGTCATGTTATTGAGTTAAACCTTTCAATATATTTTTACCTTATATGCCTTATATACCTTATATACCTTATTGTATGTTATCAGAGAAGCATACTTGCCAACCTTCAAAGGAAAAAAAAACAAGACATTCCACTTGACATACATAGATGATTCACCAGTGACATATTTCACATCGATGTTATTATTATTATGCTTTCAAATGTCGTGAATGTTAAATTTAAGATGAAGTAGGAATTTTTCTAACATATGAGTTAATTAGTACAAATACAAGAAATTAATAAGTACTGCGAATGAAAAATTAAAAAATAAGGAGTGCATTTGCTTAAAATTTCGTACATTCCCCGATCTCTACCAAAAACGTAACTACAAAAATTTAATTACTAAAATCTGGAAAGAATATAATAAAATTATTAAAATAAAATGTAAAATAAGTAGGTATAGGGTAGCACATGTTGAAATAACTTCCAAATTTCAAAATAATGGAAATATTTTCAAAATGCAAAAAGATTGAACTCTGCTGCAATTTTGGGCAAAACACGTACTTTGTTGAACATGCAATGTGAAAAGCTTCCGAAAATAAATTTTTACAAAAATAGTTATTAATTGGAAAAATTAAAAGCTCTTCAACAAGCCAATTCCTTTAGTGCACACTAAATTCGGTGCCAACTTTAAAATTTCGAAAAAAGAATAAAAATTAGAAATCATCGAATTTTTCCACAAAAAAAAAATGAATTTTTGCAGTATACAAATAATTATAGGGAAAATGGAGTACTTAGCTGGTACCCTTTTCTGGCGAGCCTACATATTAGGGGGAAAAAATGGTGCACGATCACCCATAATGTAGCTTTGTAGCAAGTTGGTGCAGAAAACCTATTTTTGCCTTCTCTAGCATAATTCCTATCCTTGAGGAAAAAAACTGGTTTCAATCCTTATTCTTATGCAATATATGGAGTTCTAATTTCCCATGGCATTGATGGATGACTAGAAAGGGGCGCCATCTATTGAGAGAAACTGAAACGTTTTGGTGATTGATTGAAAAAATTGTAAATACAGGAGAAAATAATAAAAAATGGGAGATTGGGAGATAGACGTAAAAAACAGGAGTCTCCCTTTAAAAACAGTAAAGTTGGGAAGTATGAGAAAGTTCTAATCATAGAAAAATATTTCGATTTTCAGATTAAAACATTTTTTATCTGTGAAAAAAGTCTTAAAAATATCAACTAAGCACCTCGAATTAAGCAGAACCTCGGACTTTTGAGACTTGGATTTTCAAGACTCTACTGTAATAGCATTTTATGCTGCAACTTAAAACCCTTATTTTGCCAAAAATAGTATATCAAAAGAAATGTTTGAAATTATTATTTTTTTCATCTAAAAGAACAATTGGTCAGCAAAATTGCTTTTTTTAAAAAAAATTACGTCTTATTGGCTGTCAACAAATTCCGATAATTTTAGAGTAAAAATGTCACTTATGCTTATTTTATTGGTGTGTGTGATCTGGGTGTCAAACAGCATTGCCGAAGATCATTTATTGTGAATCTTGAACAACATATTGAAGTTCGGAGCAATATGAGCACAAAAACTGGGCGAGAGAATTAATTGAGCATGATTTCGAATTCATCAGAAATTTGGATTTGGAATAAATTAGTTAGAGGTTTACATTTTGAATTGAAAAACCGATGAAATTCAAACTAATCAGAAGTGACAATTCAACCTTGAGTGAAGTTAAATATAATGCAAATATGTGGTCATGGCAAGTAATGTGTAAATCGGCATACAAAAGTTATATTAAGTCCACATCTTTTTTTTTTTTTTTTTTTTAATTTTTCTGTTCAACCAATGAAATGTTACTCCTGAAAATGAGTCAATTGCCTGAAAAGAATCAGTGACTTCTCTTTTTATATAAATGTTGATAAATAATTTCTTCAGTAGTTGTTAATTAAAATTTTGAAACACTTTTATCTTCTTTGTTAAGGATATTTAAAATCCTCAAAGGTCTAAGTACTGAAAAAGATTTTTAAAGCTTAAGAAATTTTTATATATTTATTTATTCATTTTTGTTTTTAAAAATTTTATTCGTCTGTATAATGACCTATTAATTCAAGTATTGAAAGTAAAATTTCAGATATTGATGTAAGATGAAAAAATTTAAACAGGGTCGATAAGTTTGGTTGTGTATGTGTAAGTAAATTATCGCTGTAATGGTTTCTAAATTACATTCATAACATGTTGAGGTATAAAAGCTTTTCTTCGAAGTAAATCTTTAAGTTCATGCAATTTTTTAAACTTTATTTTTCTTTCAAATCTTTCTGTTAAAGAAATGTTTTTTTTTTTTTTTTTTTTTTGCACCCCAAAACTTTTTACATCAGCGAATTGATTCCAAAAAAAAAAGATTTTTTGTTTCTTTTTTTACCAAAGTAAAAAATTACCTCACATCTTTATACAAGCATCTCCTCCCCCTCACTCTTCTGTTTTTTTTTTTTTAATTTTTAATAATCTGTTTGTTTATAAATATGTTTTGAAAATTTGATACATTTTGGTATATTCGTATAAACGTATCGTTCGTTTATTTCACAATGCAGTTCAGATTAATTAAATTCTTGCACTGTAATTTAATTTAAGTAAAGTTTTTAATGAATGTGTGTTTCTTTAGGTTCCATGAAGACTATGAAATAGGTGAACCTTCTAATAACGCTACATATCATGAACTTATGATTAAGAAGCTTTTAGACAATAAAACGCTGAATGGCAAAGAAAGAATGGATGTTATAGGCATGATTCGAAATCGAAAAATATTACAGTAAGAATGAATTTTTTTTTTCTTGAACAGAAAGTAAACAACGTTAGAATTTGAGACTTTTATGATATTTTTAATAGCTTGTAACTTAGTGTAGGTTCTTTGTTAATTATTCATCTACTCAGCGGGAGTGGCTTTAGGATTTAATCAGGGTGGCGACAGATCAGGGAGATCAGGGGAAAAGTCAGGGAACTTTATTGATCAGGGAAATGTCAGGGAATTTCGGAAAATAATAAAAATTCATTAAAAATTGATCAAATAAAGAAATTTTTTTTTTTTTTTTTTTGCTTTGCAAAATTAAATACCTTTTTTTCCTATGCATTTTCCGCCAATTATTTGTTCAAAAAAAGTGAAATTAGTGAGGTGTGATTATACACTGACACATGTTTGTGCATTTTTTTTCCCTTTAAGATCAAAGTATTGAATCTTAAGTTATTAACAAACAGGATGAACTTTCTAAGCTTCTTTGTCAGTAAAGTTGTTTATTTTAGGTAGTTTGATTTTTTCTGCCAGGCGTTCCATGCTACTTAAAATAAACAACCCTACAAGCAAAGAGGAAGCTGCCATTAAAGACTTTGCTCCGTTGCCTTTATTCATTCTCTTGAAGTAGCTAGCGTACTGTAATCACGATTTCAAGAAAAAATCTTTTTTTTTTTTTTAAATTGATGCTGCTAAGAACTTAAAAGGTATTTTTCTTGGCGTTTTCAATTTAGTTGCTAAAATTGAATGTTAAATGAAAATCAACTTTGTTTTTTGCCATCTTATTATTCGCTGTCGCTTTAGATTATACTAAGGGTTTTTTTTTTTTCGACTTTAAAATTCTTTTATTTTAAAACCAAATTATATATGCTATAAATTTTGAAATTAATTATTGTTTTTTTTTTTTTTTTACATTTCAATGTTGTTTGTTACAAAAGATTTTTTGACTAATAACAAGATCATTTGAAATTGAATTGTGTCCATAAGTAAATATTTTTACTATTTTTTAATAGTTAAAATGCTGTATTCCTTCATTAAACTTGATTAGAGAATAGCTCAATATGACTTGTTGTTTAAAGGTTCCAATTTATTTTATATAAATATGTAAATTATTTACGTTAGTAAAATAATACTAAGTAATGCATTACTTCTACACTTTCACAATTACTTGTTATTCTCGCAGCAACAATTATGCTGCTTGAAAATTCAGTTCAAAATTATTTCCAAATAAACTTTTTCAGTTTTATCATGATTACATATGTCTTTAAAAGTGGTTTTTATAATTTCTTAGAATTCTTATGTTAACAGGTTACTGGTAGTAAAGTAATTGGTTTAGATTTCCTATATTATTTCTCCGTAGATAATTTAATATGCTATTTTTACTAAAGAAAAAAAGAAGCTTATTTTCAAAATATATTTTTTTAATTAACAGCTTAAAATGTTTTAAACACTGCATTTTATTTAATATGCAATGGTTTTCAGGTAGGGTAAAGGAAGAAAACCATTATCCATGGTAACGTAAATCAGGGAAATTCATTGAACTTAATCAGGGAAAAGTCAGGGAACTTTTTTTCGCCATTCCTGTCGCCACCCTGTTAATCCAACACTCGTTGAAATTGGATTGCGATGAAGTTGCAGGCATGCTCGACTGAAAGGAAAAAAAATAAAGGTTTTTCTATATTTCTTATGCACAAGTGTATTCTCTTATAACAGCCCTGGCTTTAAACACATTCCACATAGCTCATAGCGCCAAAATTAGCTAGATAATTTTTTTTAATTTTCTACAAAACATGGAAAAACTAAGATTTTGCTGGAAATCAAAAAAAGGGAAATAGGCATGAAAATCCACAAAACTTCTGGGAAATCTAGAAGAGTTGCATGGTAAGAAACACTCATTACGCACACAACTATCAATGAGTATGTATTAAGCCATTATTTCAATTAGTTTGTAAGTCCAGTCCAACAAGATATCAGGCGGATTGAAATAAAAATATTGTTACTGCAGTAGTAACTAGTAAATATATACAGTGCAGAACCTTTTATCCGGGAACCAAAAAACCGGGAAACCAGAAAACCGGCAACCTTTTGCCGATTTTCCCGCCATTTTTTAAAAATACGCATTTTTGGCAATTTTTGAAAAACTAAGCATTTTTTTGAAATACCTAAAAGAAAATGAGCGGTTTCTTAATAAATACCATATTACTCATCTATAACTCGGGAAAATGTTTACAAAAATGAGCTTCAAAGGGTTGTCATTAACGCAGGGGGAAAATTTCCGGAATATTTTCTTGAACTAAAAAGTACACACGTAAGTCTGAAATTTTTGTGTTTTATTCCAACTGAAAAAATAAAGAAATGAATATTGTCACATTATAATGCAATATTTTATTGAATGGCCTTTAATTAAAACCGTTTAGAGCAGAAGTGACGTCGCAAAACAGCGTGAAACGCCGCGATTCTCGAATTTTCCGGATAGTTGAGGGTGGAAACTATAAATCGTTAAACACAAGACTGTAATAAGGCTGCAGGAACTCATAAATTAAATTTCAATTGGTATTAACTTAATGTAAAAGCAATAGTTATCAATAATCGCTAACGCCAAACCTTTACAAAAAAAGGGCAAAAAAAAAAAAACGCGTTCATGAAAACAAAGTCTCCTCATACACTATAGTAGAAGAATCGCTCATTTACGTTCAAAAACTTGTTTCGTGCCCTTCCCTTCATTCTCTTTTATTTAAAAACATCGAAAATTGGTGTTTTTCTTTCCTTTTCAAAATGAGTGTGAGGGTCTCAGGTCTTATTAAATAACTTAAGGTTTTTGGTGTTTAAAATATTCTCTCAGTAGTTTTTAATGTTTCGATATTGATAAGCATATCTGAACTGTTTTCTTCTTATTTTAATACGTGTTACTATTTATTATAGTAATTTAAGTATTATAAACAATCGGCCAAAAGCTCTTTTTAGCAATCCGGAATACCGGGAAATTCAGATATCCGGGATAGCTATGGTCCCAAACTTCCCGGATAATTGGTTCTCTACTGCAGTGTTTTTCAACCTGTGGGTCGCGACCCCCCAGGGGGTCGCGAAGCCTTTGTAGGGGGGTCGCGAGAACTCAGTAAAAAATCAATAAATTTTAAAAAGGTAGATATATTAAGAAAAAAGTCGCGAGAACTCAGTAAAAAATCAATAAATTTTAAAAAGGTAGATATATTAAGAAAAAAGTTTACAAAATGATACTCGTTATGTTATTTATACACATTACACATTAACATACTACACATATCACACATTACCAAAAAATAAAATCTTCGAGTACTCGTTCATTTTAATGTGAAGGTTGCGCTTGATTTTGTTCAATCAATTTCTCCCATCGTGGATCCGTTTTTGCAACATTAAGTATTAAATCGTTTTCCAAATTTAAGCGATTCCTTAGTTTACTTTTTATTTGGGCCATTGATGAAAATGTCAACTCGCACAAGTACGAGGTAGCAAATGGAATCAAACACTTCAAAGCCTCGTTTGTTAATTCTGGGTATTCTGTTTTTCTTTTTAACCAAAAGGTATCCAAATTTTCAGACTTGAATTCCAATTGTAACATCCCATCGGCAGATAATTCTAGCAGATTCTCTTTGAGCTCAGTTGCTAAATTCGCCTCATTTATAGCTGCATTTAAAAACGGATTTAAGATCCATCTTTGCCCAGTGCTATCCGATATCTCTTGCACTGAGAAGTAATGACATAATTCTTTCTTCAAATTATCTAACACCATTTTCATACCAGATATATATGAATTGATGTTTATCTCGCTTCCGACTTCTTCAATGAAAGACTGTGTCGACGAAAATGAATCAAAGTTGTTTTGATTTATAGATGATGACCAGAATTCAATTTTTTTGATAAAGGCATGGAGTTTGTCTTTTGCTGTAATGACATTTTCATCCCGCCCTTGAAGACTTTTATTCAAATTATTTAAATGCTCAAATAAGTCCGAAAGAAAAGCCAGTTTCAAAAGGAATTCCGGGTCAGAAATGAATTCAGAGTAATGTGACTTGGCTTGCTGTAAATATACTAATAGTTCAGCGCGAAGTTCCATAACTCTGGTCAGTACTTTGCCTTTCGATAACCACCTAACCTCTGTATGGTAAAGCAAATTTCGGTGGAGAGCCCCCATATCATCACAAATGAGTCGAAACAATCGAGTCTGCAACGCTTTTCCTTTAATAGAATTTACAATACTAATAATAATATGTAGAACTTGACTGTATTCTTGTGGCAAGGTTTTGGCTGCAAGAGCTTGGCGATGGAGAAAGCAGTGCATCCAACAAGCGTTTGGCATCTGTTCTTTCAGTCTAGCAATAAATCCACTCTTCGCACCAGTCATGGCTTTTGCTCCGTCACTACAAATAGCAATGCATTTTTGTGCCCAATCGATATTCATATCTTGCGTAGCTTCAATGAATATGTCATGCAAGCATTGACCTGTAGTATTTGTGGGAAGTGTCTTGCAAAATAGTATTTCTTCAATTAATTTTTCATTGGATTCAAAACGCACAAAAGCTACAAACTGCGCACAACCCGCAATATCCGTTGATTCATCAAATTGCAAGGACACAAAAGAACTTTTCTTTATTTTTTCTATGACTTGATCACGAACATATACAGTAGAGTCTACTGTATTGGTATATTGCAGTATATTAGTATATTGCCCAGCCCTAATGTACACTATTTATTTATGTGCTTTCTTTTTAAATATTATTTTAACCTTTTTGAGATGGATTGATATTGTTTAAATCTTGCTTTTGTCAATCAGTATTGTTTTTTCGCTGCATGGTGCTATGCATTATCAGTAATGCATAGCATTTCCAATGTCTTTTTTTCTCAAGATATATTGTAACTCCTTCTCTGTCTTAAAACACTATTAATTTTGAGTGTGTGCACATGTTTCTTTTTTTTTTTTTTTTTTGTGTAGATTAATTTATAGTTTTAATAAAATTCTTGATTTTTTTTCTGTTGCGCTTTTCATTCGCAAGATTTATCATTAACTTGCGTTTATCAACATATTTACCTTTTTCAATATTTTCATCCTAGGGAGGGGCGCCACTTTATATTTTTGTCCGGGCGGCAAATCTGCTAGAGCCCCCCCTGGAGTGAGATGCAGCTCATTTTTCTCCTGAAAGAATTACTACCAGAGGTCTCAAAGGTCTTTTAGCCATTACTTTACTTTTTTCTTTTCAATAACTGTGCCACTTAAAGTGATTAAAAATCTGGAAGAGTTATTCCTTTGTTTTTTTTTTTTAGTTGCTCGAGATTTGTCGACCCCTGGCCATTACTATTAGGATTCGCAATATTTTTTTTTGTGATAGATCTTTTGTAGTGAACGGTTACAAAAAAAAAATATTTTTTAGCTATGTAATTTCTAACTTTTCAAGTGATTCCTTAATAAAGCGCTTTCACACGTATATCTTTCATTAACAGAGTAGCATTTTATCATTCTTTCAATAGGTTTGCAGTTAGTTACAACAGGGTTGGCACAAGGGGCATTCCAAGGTATTTTTGACATTTATGTAGAGTCCGTAATGTGACCTTTTTTGCCACAACTTTTTAGTTTACTGTTTGATTAGCATATTATTTTATTTTGATCTTTTCCTACCAACACACCAGCTCAAATTAAAATAATTTGCAAATCAAACGGTAAATTAAAAAGTTATGGCAAATAAAGGTCACGTTACAGACTCTACATAATGTCCAAAATACCTTGGAATGCCCCACTAGGAACTAAAAAAGCAACCAGAGCTATTTTGAAGCAAAATTGACTATGGCGACTATTTTAGCCAAAATAAAGGCACAAACAATTATTTTTCAATCAATTGTAAGAAAACAGCTACTAATTCAGTGAAAAACTGATTAAAATAAATACAAACTTTTTTTTTCCATTCACATTATTTTTTTTAAAGTTTTTAAAAGGCAGAAAATGAAATATAATGAACATATTCACAGTTTGAAATGTGTGATGCTCATCTAATAGTACAAAATTTTTCGATTTTGCAATCTCATTTTTTGTCAAAAGTTAGTGTGCGGTCATGATGTTTGAAAAAAGTTTGCTTCCGCTACTGCTTTTCTTGTTACTATTGCTCGTATTTTAAATAAATGTCAGTAAATTTTTCTTTTTTATATTTTATAGCCTTATTACTTAGGGTGTCCCAAAAGATTTGTCAGAAACAAAAAAAAAAAAAAAAAAAAATCAAACTTAGGATTTAGAAATGTATGTTCTTGGTAGCAAAATATTAAATTAAAACAATTATATCATGCATATCACTAGTCATTGTTGTATTACATTTTTCTTAATTACATTAATAGCTCAGCTCATTACATTTCTGTTTAATTTGAATTTTTAGAAACATGTGCGAAGCATTGATGAGATAGTTACAATTTAATTTTTACAAAACACAGATATTCTTGTGAAAAGTATGTTTTTTTTAGGAAAAATTGCATCCTGTGAGTCATAGAAAGTTACAAGCAGAAGTCATGGAATGTCATGGATTTGAAAACACAAAATGTAGCAGGTACCCTGCATTTTGTGTTGTGATATGCTGTCAAAATTAATGCAGATTTGTCTCAATTTTAGTAAATCGCGAAAGAGGAAAAGAAAGGAGAAAACACCGCGGGAAGAGGTTCCAATGCTTCATAAAAAACTACAAGTTTGTCTTCGTGATGTCAAAGATTCAAGTGCTCAAACAGGTATATTCATTCTCAGTTTGATTTCATGAAATTATTTTAAGAGTTCTTGATCAGGGTGTTTTGACCCCTGTACAGCGAGCACCTCCATTAACAACCAATTTTCTAAAGCACCGGTTTTGGAATGTGACCTTTCGTACATTTTGTTAAAAATGATATATTGAAATAGTAATGAACAAAAAATTTGTTGCTTAAGAAATCACAAACGTGTGTGTCTTCTTAAACAAAAAGTCTTCTCATTACCTTTTAAATTATTTCTTTTTTTATGAAATATAGTAATTGTCATGTGCAGGACAAAATGGCCATTTTCAGAGGAATGGCCATACACATATTTTTTTTTTCAACAATTTAAATTATTATTTCTTAACAACTGGGATATGTTTCCTTTACATTGGAACCTCTGCATTCAAAACCTACAGTTTGTTTTGTCTTTGTTCTATCAATAGAGCAAAACTTAAGTAATTAGGGTTCCAGTCCCAATCCCGAATCCCCCCGGATCCCACATGATATTTAGTGGGATTGATCTCGCAGGATTAAGAGCAAAATCCCGCAAGATTTCTGATCCCGCAAAGATTTTCCATGCAAGCTTTTTTCAAATTTTGCCCCTCATAAAACAAATTTTTTCACAAGTATCATCAGAACTTTGAATCACTCTCCTCGTACATCTGCAAGAAGAACAAGAAAAACTTTATCTCATATGTTGAACGGTTTAATTCAGTATTTACGAACACAGTAAGAATGGAGTATATTTCTTGTGGAATGAGTTGGTATTCTTGTTCGAGGTTTCGGTTTTCGTTCGATCAGATAGGGGGAACATGCGTAAAAATTACAAACGTTTTCGAAAACCATCACTAAAATTTTAATCCCAGAAAAGTGCTTTAGAAACACATCAAAAAATTAAGAAAGTGTATTGCAGATTGCAAAACTCATTAGAATTGTTAAAATGCTGTATTGGAATTCTTTTGCAAACTTAAGGAATGCACTCAAAATCTTTACGTACTAAAAGTGCACAATATTTTTTCTCCAAAGAAGAAAGCAGTGAAAAGCCAGACATTTATATTCTCCAGCACTTTTACTGAGGCTAAAACTTGATGATACCAATCATTCCCCCCCCCCCCAGCTGTAGGGAATCAAATGCACTTATCAATGACCAACGTTAATTAAGCAACAAGGTGTGCAAGTTATGTTGGATATAGCGAGATACGCAAATCAAATAGGCATTGTTTGTGTCAGAAAAAATTTGCTATTGTTGAACAAAAATGAACCATGACCTCCATTAGAAAAGTGATAAAGTTTATTGGGGATCTTTTGTTAAATGTCCACAATTATTTCATCCTTGTAAAACCAAATGCAATGGAGCCAAATCACGTGTTTTCATGAAGCACGTTATTTTTGCGCAAAAATCTTTCCCATCCTATACAAGCGATAACAGTATTTCTTCTTAAAAAGCAAAACTTTTTCTAACGGACATTAAAATCTAACTTTCTGGAGAAAAAAATCAATCCCACGGGATTGACTGCTTACAATCCCGGAATCCTGCGAGACTGAAATCGGCACGGGATTGGAAACCCTATAAGTAATGCAACAGCAAACCACAAGAGGTTGACTTTGGATGTCTCGCACATGACACATACAAATAAGTTCAGTAACAAACTTATTTGTTAAAAATAATACTGTGTCAGGAGTATCTTTTTATCAAATGTAAAGATTACAAAATGTGCTTACTCCTGTTGAATTAAAATGTTAAGATATATAACAAAATGTTGTTAAAATGATCTAGTCGGATTGTCCCGCACGTCACGGTGGAATGGCCCTCTGGGAGAGACCATCGAAACCTCTCCTAATGACCATCAAATTGTAAAATTCAGCACCAACAAAAGAAGGAATTTTCTGTGAGACAAAACCGGATGCGAGATACTGGAAAGAAAGCAATAAAGCATTTTTGTCTGGCCAGTGGGCACACATGTGTGTTTTCTCGCTTACGAAAGTAGAAATAAACCAGAGTAAGGAGGTAAAACTATTGATCTAGGTGTTATAATTGGATTCTTTTCATACCCCTCTGTTTAGAGCCTCAAAAATGTTACAAAAAGGAGGGCAATTTTTTGCACCTTTGATAAGTATGATGACACTTGCAAATCTCGCTGCAAGTCAGGCGCGCGTCTGTCATTGTTAGAGGATGAGGACAAGCAGTTTTTCAAAAGGTTGTTCTCGAATTTCAGATCTTGCTTACGAATAGAACATGGGCATTCCTAATCCTAGGTCATTTTAATGATCAGAATCTTATTTTTAGTTCATTTGAATAGGTGATGAATACATGAAGCTCAAGTTGTACTCAAATCACACCAATGGTAGAGACATAAAATAATTAATTTTTGTGGCTAAAATCCGAACTAGAAACAAAAGTTGTTTCAGGAAAGAAGACGTCTGAAGCAGACAAATCGTGTCTCGTCTTTCAAGCAAATCAGTACCTAAATAGCACAGCTCGAAAATTATATTGCCCGACATGCCCGGGGCATGTAAAAGTTCTGATTGGGCGCGAATCTTTTACCTTTGCATGCCCGACTGTTCATGTAATTGTTATAATTTTTTGATTGAGTATTGGTAATTTTAATGGCGACTTATTATGTGCTATTTATTTAAACTTCTATTTCTGTTTTACATTGAAGTAATTCTTGTATCAGATATAAAGTTGTTAAATTTTAGATGTAAGCAATATATTTGAGAAAAGAAACATTTTAGTTTCTCTACTTAATTATATTCTTAATATTCTTTATGTAATGTAAACAGAACATACACCATTTCTGTTGATGTTGTTTTTTTTTTTTTTTTGCATTCACAAAACCCATCTCTTGGAGCGAAGAACCTCCATGAATGACCACTTTTTTGAAGAACGGAGAGTGATCGCTCCAGAGAAGTTTCACTGTATTAGCTTGTTAGTAGTTGATTAGTTCATGTGGTTGTGACTAGATCAGGGTTTGCCGATATATTGTTGCCTCAGAGCAACAATAAGATATCTTAGTATTATTTCTTTGATTAGCTATCTTACTGTTGCTCTGAGGCGAGGATATATCAGTCGATATATATCATTATGTATTGGAAAAAATAAAAACTCAATAGCTTTCATTTTCAGACAGTAAAGTTACATTGTATTATTCTTCTTTCAAAAAAAAAAAAATCAATCGCGTTTGAAAGTTGAAAATTTCAATTAATACTTCAAGTTTCAAAAGCAATCTAAAATAGGAAATGTAATTGTTATGGTTAGACACACATTACCCAATATTATTGGTTGAATGACAACTTGACTACTTATTTCTGTTGTTTGATCATGAAAGTTCTCAGTTATAAAACAAAATTTTTTTTTGTTCTAATTAATCTTACCTTTAAGTGTATTTCTGTCAAGCAGATGTATGGATAGCATATATTTCTTAATGCTTAACCCTTTATATGTTCCAAGAAACACAGTGCTATTAAAAAACCCTAATTTTATTCATAAAAAAATCAAATTTTCCAATTTTTCCCGAAAAAAACCGGTTTTTTTCCACCATTTCAAAATTTCCAGAAATTTTACATCTCTATACATTACTAATAATTTTATGAATATAAAATACAAGTAAAAAAGGAATATAAAATTACTTTGTTAAATTAATCATGTATAATACATCATAAAAATATAGTACATAAATTTTTGGTTATTTTTTTAATTATAAATGAGCAATATTACTATGATTAAAATACTTTTTGTATTAAATACAACAGTTGAAAAAATAAATATCGAAAATATCAAAAAATCGTGATATTTTCAAATTATATATCATGATATATATCATGATACATATCGACTGATATATATCTGCAAACCCTGGTAGTTAATGATAGTAATTTTAAAAAATGGCTACTATTTTTTTAATCCCCGACACACAAAGGAAGATGGGTTATAAGTTTGTAAGTTTGACACATCTGGCACTCTATCGCCTACACGAATAGACCGATTTGGAATTATTTTTTTTGTTCAAAAGGAGAGTTGATCTAGTTCAAAGCTATCAAGTGTTCTTAGCTAGGTTGCTTCTCCGGATGACATTAATTAACGGAGATATTTATTAAAACCTCTAAAAGATTTTTCATGATTTTTGCACTAAAAACATGTTTAAAAATTTAGTACCAAAATAAAGAGTAATTTCTGTCTGTGTCTGATAGAATGTGTTTGGAACTTCAATGTTGTGTAAAATTTGAATTACAATGTTCTTTTAAAGCAGATTTTAAATAGGCTGGTATTCATGCCATTGGTAACCGAATTCATCGTTAGCTGACAAGGAAAGAAAGCATAATGATTTAAAACTTTTATCTGTTGCCAGTTTCTATTTGTTAACGAATAAAATACTTGTAACTGACCTCATTAAAACGTCACTCGAGGGGCTAAAACTTTTTGACTACTTATGCGTAGTAACTACTTATGTGGAGTGGGAAATTGTGGAAGATTAAAAAAAAAAACTATATAAATTACTGAAATACTTGTAACTGTATACAGTCGACGCTCAATATAACGACCACACATTATAAAGACCGTCCCATTATAACGACCAGTGGTAGAAGTCCCAACTTTGTTCCTATAAACTCTATGTTAATTTGCTTTCGTTATAACGACCGTTTTCTATCGTCTACTCCAATACAGCGACCGAATCAGCGAACGCTATTTCTTGTGTTCTTTCCAATAAAACAAATTTGTAGCTTAAAATGACATTGATTATTGTTTACGGACATCTGCCTGAAGTTTTCAATGTCAAATCCAACTTTAAGAGGGGTGGGGGGGGGGATTACCGTTCACCACAACTAGCACAGAAAAAATAATGGGAGGAAAAATCGAGAAATTTCCAGATTCCTAAGAAAAGGGAGTTGACAGATGTATTGATAGTTTGGTGTTTGAATTGAGTGGTTTTAAAGATTTGTGGTTCTTGAGGCACTTTTAAATGTTTCTTTGAAAAGCAAGAGAAACACAATTTATCACCTACATCTGAAACAGAAAATAATGTTTTGCAAAAATCATGTCTGCTAAAAAGGCAGACCTCTGTTTCTGGTTTTATCTTAAGAAATTGTTGTGGTAGTAGTAGTAGTAGTAGATCTGAAAGTGTGTAACATTTTCCTCCCTATATTTTCTACTTTAAAACTTGTTTAATATTCTGTCATAATATTTTGCACACTACTTTTCTAAAAATTCCTATGATAAAAAATATTTGGGCATTTACTTGGGCATGCATGATGACGGTGTACATTTTTTAAATTTATACCTCTTATAACGACCACTCGTTATAAAGACTTTTTTTCTCTGGGACGGAGATGGTCGTTATATCGAGCGTCCACTGTATAAATTGTATATAAATTACTGAAATGAAGCGGTAGAATTCAGTGAGAAAAACAATAGCTTATAAAATCAATTTCTATAAATAAATGTGAACTTAAAAAAGAATAAAACAGGGAAAGAAACATGTTATAGTTTCCATGTTTTATTTACTTTTATGCTGCATAAAATTCATAACAGTTTATTTTTATGCACTTATGATACATTAAAGCAAACCGTCAATGTTGACTGATAAAGTTGTTGGTTATTAAAACTATCTCTCTTCCAACATACTTCAAGCTTTAAACTCTGTATTTTTTGTGCCTTGAACGGATGTTAAATCTGAAAAACTTTCTCTGGGTGTTAGATTTTGTCTGTCTTACTGGGTGGACGAGTTTGATTCATATTCTCAACACTAGTCGGAGTCACAGCAAGAAGTATGCTTTGAATTATCAGAAGCGAGGATTGAGATTTCAAAGAAAAATGACTATCATATAGCATTTCAACTAAGTCTGACGCTATTTTTTAAAATCCAATAAGAAAAGAGAATTTTAGAAAACAAATTTTCAGTGACTAGTTAACCCGGGTAAAACTAACTTTGGCGACCAATTAAGGAGGAGCATTTTACATTACTTTGAATAAGACTTTATCGGGACCAAAGGAAAAGGACCACTTAAACGGAGTGGCCACTTATCCGGTTGACTACTTAATGAGGTTTTACTGTATTATCCGTTTTCATGAGAAGGCACTTTGCCACACCTCTTCGAATGCAGAGTTCCATTTTACGCGGGGGTGATCGGTAACATATCCACTCGCTTCTAAATGAGCCAACCAGACAACTCAGGGGTAGAAGTGATCGACTTGTCGCATATAGGACAATTTCCACAAGAAATATAGGACAAATATAGGACACATTATATGAATAGATTCGCTATGAAAAAAGAAATAATACATATATATATATATATATATGTATATATATATATATATATATATATGTATTATTTCTTTTTTCATATATATATATATATATATATATATAATATTTTTTCATATATATATATATATTTCATATATATATATATATATATATATATATATCTTAACATATATATATATATATATATATATATATATATATATATATATATATGTTATTTAGTTATTCGTATCAATGATTTTGTTTAAAAAAAAAAAAAAAAAACCCTCAAACAAAATTATAACTTACACCTGAAACGACTTCCCTGTAGTTGAAAGAATAATTTTTGAAAAAACAGTGTACTTTATAGACAAAAAAAAATTTAAACAAAGTGAAATCTATTGATAATTAATGCAGCAACTCACAAGTTTTGCAGGGATAGAAGTGTCACAAATATAGTTCAGATTAATAAAAAAAAACCGTCTTTGTGTTGAGAACTAACCGGAAATAACCAATGCTTTGTAGCACAAATATACAGATATTTTCCGCTATAAAATTCCACAAAAAGAAAAGATTACAAAAAGAACATTAGAACATTTCGATCGGAAAATGCACAGAACACAAAAATATACCAGCGAAAACAAAAACACGCTGGAAAACAAAACAAACGGCTGTTGCCAAACACAAAATTCTAAAACCGACTTCAGACTTCGTTCTCGAAACTCCACCCACTACAGTGACATCATATTGCTGTAGCCAATGAGAGAAGATGCTTGTTGCAAGATTTAGTCAGTTGCGTTTTTTAATTTGAAATTCGTTTGCTCACGTACTTTCGACAAAAAATCCGAAGTCAGATCGTTTATTTACTGTTGCTTTAAAGAAATAAATTGGATAAAAAAACAGGAATATAGGAAATATAGGACATTTTCCAAAAATATAGGAAACATAGGACGATTTTGATGCTTTTTTTGAAAATATAGGATATATAGGACCACTTCGACCCCTGACAACTTCAACTTGGCTGTGCATTTTAATGTGAAAAAAATCTGTGTCCTTTACATCATTTGCTTCACTTGTCTGTTGGCATTTTAGTTATTCTTATGTTTTAAAACTGCTGCTTTTACAACAAAATGCCGTGATCCGAATATACCTTCTTTCGAAAACAGCAAAATAGAATCATCAGTTAACACATTACAAACGAAGAGTCAAGTGCCCGCTTGTGAAAAACGAACAATACTTGTAATTGATTTTTAATCGTATGTAAGGCTTTTCAAAGGATTTTAATTTTCCAACCTAGGATTTCAGATCCACATTTGCGACTGAGTCGGTTTTCTTTTTTAAATTTTCGTCTGTACATTTTTTTAGATAGTATCGAAATATTTGGAGTTATTATCATCTATACTCAAAAAAACCCATTTTAATGAAAGTTAGCAATTAATGTTTAAAAATTAATGAAATCAAAAAATTTTATTTTCAGATCCCATTAGGCTGGAAAGTCTTAATGACTCAATTAGCGAAGACGATTTGATTATAAAGATGAAAAAGATGAGCTGCTGGAATACAAAAAATATAGCTGCAAAGAAACTTATGCAGAAAACATTCAGTGAACGACAAAGGTACATTTATTCAAAGAGACCGCCAGCTAAGATGACGAGAGAGATTTATCCTCTATTGTTTTCATTAGAAGAAGTAAGTGTATTAGTCAGTTTATGTTGTGTTCAACACCAGCTTTTTAAAAGAATTCTTTGATAAGTGGAAACCTCTCTCACCTATACAAATAAAATAGAGAATATGTATGTATGTTTCCTATACAAATCCACAGTTTACGTTGGATCTTGACCAAATTTGGCAAGGAGGTACTTTAGCCCACGAGAAGGAACGAAGGGGGTTTTTCAAATGCCAAAAAAGAACCAAACCATTCGAATTTTAATTTTAGGACCCCAAAATGGCATTAAATGGCTCTTTCAAATAATTCTTAAATAATTATCCAATCAGTTTGATTTTTGCGCCATTCGGAAGCATGCGAAAAACACCCATTGAGTTCACTCATTTCCTTCGAATTGCAAAAAAAGGCTATAAAATCACCAGGGAAATAGTTAAAAATCAATGCTAAGCCTAATGGAACAGAAATCTATCGTTTGCGTGATCTCATTTTAAATTAGCGTGAAAACAATTCAAAAGGTTAGCACTATTTTTTTCTCGGCTGTGACGAAATAAAATTTTGTTTTCGTTTTGAGGTAAAAATTTCCCTTTTTATTATTTGGCGATTTTTCTTCTTTCCTTTTTAGGATTTTAGGTGTATTAATGGAGGGTTGCGTTTAATTTTTTGGGAACTTCTGATTTGCCGTTTTCCTTCTTTGAGAATGATTATTTTGATGGGAAATTTTGTAGTATTTTTTCTCTAATTGAAGCCTGATTGTTGAACATGCGTCACTTGACAAAACTTTTATTTTCGAGGTAGACCGTGTAAAGCCGGGTAATGCAGCTAGTAGTAAGATAAAAAATATAAAGTATCCGCGCAAACAACTCTAAACTATCTGCAGGTATTTTAAACAATTTTCAGTGGGTAGGTAAAATTTTCAGTAATACAATAATTATTTTGTTTTCAACTATGTCTCATGAAAGCAAGAGATTAATTTCATTAATTTAACTACATATTTTCAAGATAACCACCGTTATTAATTTAAAAATTTTGAGCAAAGTATATATTTGCAGCAAAGGTATCTAAACAGTGGCAAATGTATCTATGCATGATGTGCTTGTGTGTGTCTACATTATCTAGCTATGCCCTCTTTTAGTATCCACTTTTTTCATGGAACCCCTGGCTCGTCTTCAGTAATATAGTTTAAGTGCAACATTCAAAAATGACTAACTTGCAATCAAAAAAAAAAATATTCCAAAAAACACTTTTTGTCATCAAAAAGTAACCCCCTTTTTTAAGGATTTTAATTAAATGTCATTTTAATAAAAGTTTCGCAGTCTTGTTCTTTAAGGGAGGAACCAGTTTGGCAGGCCAAAATTTTAGTGTTTTTCATGAATTTTTTTAACAGGAAGGAACTAATCAGAATCGGCTTAAACTTGGAGAATATTTTATTCATCTTTTAAAGTACATCTTGTTATTTTTTCCAGTCATTTCCACCAGAAATAGTGGAGTTAGAAGCTGCTGCCCATTAGAGATGAGTTCGGGCTCATTTTTGAGAGCCCAGGCCTGCCCGAGCCCGAAAATTTGTATCCGAGCCCAAGTGATATTGTCTCGGACCAAAATCCGAGCCGCCCGAGCCCGAAGGAAACTTTCTTGTATCAAAAATCGAGCCTTTCTACAGTCTGACATGATCTCTCTGTTAATGAAAAATGTTACATCAAATGTTCTTCATTAACAGGGATAAGTTTCTAAATTTTCTTAAAATGCTCCACTTCAAATGCATTACTGAAGGACATATTGCAATAATAATCGCAAAAAAACAATATAAATAAGCGTTAATTTTTTTGGGGGGGTGGGAGAAATTTGACATTGATTGAACTGATTTAAATGTTCCTTTCATTTTCTCACAGTAGAAAAATGTTTATTTGCTTTGAATTTTTATGGAGATTGGCGATTGAATATCTGCTTGAGCCCGATCCCTATTTTCGGTTCTAGAGCCCGGGCTCGGGCTGAGCCCATCTAATCTCTACTGCCTATGGGTGCTCGCCATCAGGGCTTGTTGCTGGTGGGCATCAAGGAAGCCACAATTTTTATCTTTGTGATCATTACAATTCTTCTCTCTCCCATACAACATATTTCCTTAGAATATGTACCTACGTAGGTCATTCAGAAAGTTAGTTGCACTACTTTGTAAATATGTTCCGTCTAAGGCAAATTTGATGGAACTCTGTAGCAACTCTTCAGACATGTACCTTTATTGTGTGACGTAGCAGCTTCCCCAAGGATGGTTCAGTTTTTCTGATAATCAGTTGCAAACATGTCTCAACAGCTGCAAGTAGGTCCAAATTGAAAATGCGTGCAGGGATTCAATTTTGTGGGCAAAAAAATGCAACTGTACTGAAATTTATGGGCTTCAGCATGAATTGTATGATAAAAATGCAATATCACGTCAAGTTGTCGGGGAAATGGTGCAACATGTTTGAGAATAGATGTACAGATGTTGACGATGCTGAGCGTGAGGGAAGACCCAAGTTTAGGTGGGAAGTGTGTGATCACTCTCCGTAGCCACCTAAAACTTTCACATCCTGACTTCCATGTTTTTTGGTCCCATAAAACAAGAACCTTCAAAGAAACTATACCATTTGGATGCCGAAGTGAAAGCTGAAACCCAACAATAGTTATCGACATTGGATAGGATTTCTTTGCAGAAAACATCAAAAAACTTGTACCACGTCTCAACGAATGCTTAAATAATGGATGTGACTGCGTTAAAAAGTAGATTTTGAATGAAACTTAAGGATAACAATACAGTTATGGTAAAATTTCAATCCTATTTTTGTTTTCTTGAACAGTGCAACTAACTTTCTGACTGACCCTCGTAATTTTGGTCAAAAAAGTTTAAAATTGCATCTTTTTGAGGCACTTGATTACAATGTGATGTATTTCTACCATTTTTTTTTTTTTTTTTTGCATTTCTTGTATTAAAAAAGATATTTTTATTAATATCATCTCAGAGTTAGGTTCATATAGTGTTTAATTGAATCAAGAATATTCACACAAATTTTCAGAACGATTGGTCAAAAACTCTGAGCTAGAATGTCCACCAGTTGGAAAAAAGCTGTTTCCAGAAAAACACATTTGGAAAAAAAAAAACTTCTGTGAGCGTTTTCAAATCTTCACAGTCACTTAAGTGCTCACAGTATTGGAACTAATCAGGTTTTTTTCACTGGAATTTAGGAAAAATATTCTTGAATAGTTTTTACTAACATATTATTAAATTTAAAAAAAGTGGATTTTTTGACCCATTTAAGCTGGTTTCCCCCCTTAAGTAACATAGTCACAGGTACACATTGACAACACAATTAGTTTTTCAATCCAAAATTTATTCTCATGTTTTATCTGCTGCTTATTCAGAAAATGCTTCACTCAGAACTCATTTCTGCCGAATTTTTTAGTGACTATTTTGAATTTAGAAAGGAACGCAGAAGTAATAAATAACATTAGTGTTCACAAATATTAATTTTCAAATGCTTTTCTATCTCATAAATTGAAAAACAGTATTGCCATCATTTGTGCTCAAGATTTCATAACTTATCACCAACTTTTGATTGACTTCAGAAAATTTTAAAAGAAAGCATAACCAATCTGGAAGTTAATAGATTTTTAATTGATTTGTGAATCACAGAAGTATTGCTTGTTTGAGTGAGGATCATTCATTTAAAGCAAGTAATACTTCCATAGATTTATCATGGTACCAACCCAATCTTTCTGATTTCCTTGCTAAATGCTGGTTCTCATTAAATCAAGGCTCGTTATAAGCAAATTCTGTCAACCCCCGGTTTGAACTTGCCCTAACTAAAAGCAGATGTTACAGGTGCATTTTCAAAGCACACAATGAAAGATTTTCATTTTAAAATTGTTTTTTCTTATTGTTTTATAGTAAAATTATAATCAGAAAATGTATATTTTGATGAGCAGTACACTTCTAATGATATCCTGTTTGACTAGAAATTAAATAAAGTTCTCTTAAATTCTACATAGAATTCCATGTAAAAGAAGCGTTTTTGCTTCATTGAATCAAAATTGTTTTTTTACAAACATGATTCATGTAAGCGGTGGTCACTGCTGTAGTACTTTCTGATGACTTTCGAAATGTGCTCCGAGGGCTTACTTTCTTGTTTGGGTGTTTCACTTTCACTAATTCCTGTGGGCATGAAAATTCATTTGCTCTCACATCTGTTACTCTTCACATTGCTGTGACTTCATGCAATGTAGAATGGTACTGATAGTGGCAGTTTTTATTACTTCCTTTTACAAAAAAGGAAGTATTGTATTTGCAAAAAAGTTTTCACTCAAAAATCTACCTTAATTTCCATTTTACTCACCCCCGAATGAATGTTGGGGGGTTTTTTTCGACTCGACCACACGTGGATATATGACTAGGAACGTACAGACACCCGAAATATCCATTTTGACGATCCCCGAGTTAATTACAACGAGTTTTCTCGTGACGTCTGTATGTACGTATGTATGTTGCATAACTCAAGAATGTTAAGTCCTAGAAAGTTGAAATTTGGTTCATAGACTCTTAGTGAGGTCTAGTTGTGCACCTCCCATTTGGTTGCATTCGGGTGTTTCTAAAGGGGTCTTTTGCCTCTTTTTGGGGGAGAAATCATTGTTAATTTCGATGTAAACTCAAGTGGTGTTATAATTTGGTGGACACTTGGCGATATATCATCCGTCTTTTGGTCGCCAACTTGGCGACAAAGTTTGTCATTTTTTAAAAAAATTTATTTTTTTTTTTTAAATTGGGTTTCAATTTGGCCACTGTTGGTGATATTTAATGAGTAAACTACTGAATCACATTAAAACTGCCAATAATGAGAAAATGACATTAAATTGGAGTATAAGGAAGTCATGTGATGCGCACGTCAGCTCGTTTTGTATGTGTGCTTCGAACATACAACATCCTACACTATATAACCAAAAGCATTAGGACACTTTCAAAAATTCACATTTTTACGGATTTCTCGAGAAATGAAAGCCCAATTGCTCTGTAATTTTTTTCACATAAAAGGTATACTCCAGCCGCCATTTTCCAACAAATCTTAAGTCTACTACTAGCTGTGTCGCCCGGCTTTGCACGGTCCACCTCGAAAATAAAAGTTATGTCAAGTGATGTGAGTTTAATACTCAGGCTTGAACAAAAAAAAAATCAGTAAAATTTTGCGGCAGATTGCGGAGAAATAACCAAAAAGTAAACATTTGAAATCCTCCGATTACAGGAAAAGCCTTTAAAACAAAAACAAGAATTTTACTTGTTCATATTTGAGAAAAAAATGGCAACAGATCTTTCATCTCAATGATTTTCTTCACGCTATAAATTTTAATAAAAACATTGTTGCGGAAAATTGGGATGAAACACTGAATAATAATTTGAATGGAGGGAAACCTTCAAAAATAGGGATTTTATGACGAAATCTAAGTGTTATAACTAATAGTTTTTAATTGATATCTCTGCTAATTATTATTAGAGGATTATGTTAAATAGCCAAACATTAAGACGGGAAGATTACGAATCCATCGATACCTGGTTCAATGGTCACTGTCGTTCGGGAGAAGAAACTTGGACACAGATACATAGATGGCTACATAGGTACGTACATAGATACATAGGTATGTACATAGATACATAGGTAGATACATAGGTACATACATAGATACATAGGTACATACATAGATACATATGCTCAGTTTTTAATTATATAAGATTCATTTAGGGAACAAACAACAAATTGGGGGAGGAAACCGAAAAAGGTTTCTGATCATTTTTCATTGTAAATAGCTGAGAATGAGCTATAAATTTCAGAAATAAGTTCAAAACCTTAGTTAAACACCGTTATATTCTACAACTCATGAAAAAATTCCACTTTGATATCTTTAAAATGTAAAAAGTTATCATCGATCTAATGAGCTGAATCTTAATAATTCTTGGCTAGACGACAAATCGCAAGGGTTTGTTCTCAAATAATCCGTTTTTATCATGAATCACTCTGCAGCGATAACAGGAAAGTGTTACCAGTTTGCAAACGGCCCCTTACCATTCGTCGCCTATCCAAGATTTATAGAAATTGAGCTCATTAGATGGCTGATAACTTTTTTAATTTTAAAGATATTGAGGTGGATTTTTTTTAAAGAGTAGTACGATATATCTGAGCTTTGGATTGTGAAAGTTATAAATTGCTATCCTTCTGGCATGAGCAGTGAAAAATTAATTGCTTTAAACGTTCATATTTCATTAAATTTTCAATATTTTAACTTCAAATTTTATTACAATGTTTCTCTAATATGCTGTCAAATATACTGAAAGTCTAGTGACGTTTGACAATAAACTCTGCGTGATATGAGCCAAAAATCTTTGGAAAGATTTGCATTTTTGAAAGAAATGTTTATATCTCTGTGAGTATTAGAGATACTTTCACGAAAATATAAAAATAAATTTTTGATAGGTTTTAAACTTATATCTGAAATTTATAGCTCATTCCCAGCTATTTACAATAAAAAATGATCAAAAAAATTTTTTTGCTTACTCAATTTGTTGCTGGTCCCCTAAATGAATAACAGACTTAATTGTTATTGGAAAATGACAGCTAGAGTATACTTTTTATGCGAAAAGAATTGCACAGCAAATAGTCTTTTATTTCTCAAGAAATCCGTAAAAATGAATTTTTGAAATCCCTATTTGTCCACCTAACTCCTTTTTATTTTTCCTTTTAAACTCCTATATATTTTTCTACCCAACTCCTATATTTTTCCTTTTGAATTCCTATATATTTTTTTCGACTTGCTATCTTGCTATGAACCTTGCACCAGTCTTCACCTGGTATGGTTTGGAGAGCATGTGCTCTGGGAGTTTAGGTGTCAAAAATGGCTAAACTAAAATGGATTGTGAATATTGTAATATAACTATGAATTCAATTTAGAGTTATGCAAATAAACAGCCCAAATGATAAATAAGCATCATCATTGTCCCTGACACAAACCACGGTGATGTAAAGTGAAAAAGAAGAACGTACAAATGTATAATAAGTAAAGCAGCAACAAAACTTTTTGACTTTTTTAAAATTTGGGTTTATTTTCATAAATGTGTAGAATGGGACTTAAAAAGTTATTGACCTTTGCATACATATTTTTAAAAGAGAATAATTTTGTTAAAATGTCCATGTTGGAAAAAGCTTTGAGCTTCTCACACCCTTAACTTATTGCTGTTTTCCTTTTAATAGGTCAAAAATGAGCTTGAAAGAATTTTTAATTTTGGAAAATGTCGAGAATTCTTAAAGAATGTTCAAAAGTTTTCTGGGTGCATTTTGGAAAATGCTAGGGATACTGCACTTTGTAAAATTGCAAGAAAAATTATTCAAAAGTCTGAGACGGAGGAGCAAAGTAAATGTAAGTTATGATTTGTTACTTAATTGCTAAATTGTTTCAAAGTTTGTTTACAATGTTTATTTATTTTCTTTTATTTTTTAAAATTTGTTTTTGTAGGGTATTTTTATTGCCCAAAACTTGCCTGATGAGTTATCAATAGTTCTGATACCATGCTTCGTTGTAAGAAATCTTCCAAGTTGATCAGTGCAAAATTTTGAGTGCTTTTGCAATCTTGTTCATATTGACTTATTTGTTGTTGTGGTCAATTATTTTCTTGATGTTTCCATAAACTCTCCTATTGTCCTCTTACCCGTTTTTGTCCCCATTTTGTGTGTTTGTGTGTGGCGTGTTAACTGTGCCCCAGGGGTGCCCATCCCCCCCCCAAGCCCAATGGCGCAAATTCCCCCCCAAAAATTTTCTCTCTTTCAAATTGGGTTAAACATAACAGTTTTTAGAGTGTTTAATCTCCAGTCAAATTCACGGGGGGGGGGGGGGGTAACGCTAACAAATACTATTTGAACTGAAATGTTTTTGGATTGTTGACCTGCCTTGCCTTCCCTAATTTTAAAACATGGACTTTTAGTAAACAAGTTTTGGGTACCCCTGAATTTTGCTACACCTTATTATTAATTATTAATATTATTATTTCAAACGTATGAATAATTACAGGGACAACTTTCTGGCTTGGAATTGAGTCATTACTAGATGTATACAATATGAACCGTGAAACGGAAATTTATTGTCACTTAGATAGGGAATTCGGGGATTTCTCCCCCGGAAAATTTTCGAAATTGTAATTTTAAAACCAGTTTCACACGATCTCTGGTGATGTTAGTGAAATAAAAGGTTTGGTGACCCCTTCCCGGCAATTTTTCAATATTGAAACTTTAAAAGCGCAATTATAAATAGTCGACTGTTGTGTTAAGGAGGGCTTTCCTTTGTTTTCAAAATTGTAGTTCTAAAAACGCAGTTTTAGACTGTCTGTGGTAATGTTAAGGAAAGAAGAGATCCTAGGGCTCGTCCCTGGAAAATTTTCAAAATTAAAGTCTTAAAAACGCTATCCATGGTTGGGGGACAAGCAGTTTTCTGAAATTGAAGTTCAAAAATCGCAATTGTAGCCGACCTTTGTGACGTTAAGAAAAAGAGTTTTCGGAAGCACGCTCAGAATTTTCTCGATATTGAAGCCCTAAAAACCAAATTTAAGACGACTTTTTAATGTTGACGAGAATGGGGAGGAAGGAGAGGGACGCTCCACTTAAATTTCCGAACTTGTAGCTTTAGAAACACAGTTAATGTTAGTGGAAGGTGAATTTCGTTGCCCTAGCAATTTTTTAAAATTGATACTCCAAAAACGCAGTTCTAGACTTGTCTTTGATCGTATTAAGGAAAGAGGGGGGAATCACGGGATCTCTCCTATAAATGTTTCAAAATTGCATTACTAGAAACGCAGTTTTAGATGACTCTTGATGATAAAGAGGGTGTCAGTCTGGCGTTACAGTGGGGGGGGGGGGCGCTCTCATGGAAGTTTTCCAAAATTGAAGTCTCATAGTCAAAAAAGATGGATCACACATGACGGATATTTTTCGGAAATCCTCAAAAATGAATTCAGCTATTCTGCACACATCAAAAATCAGAACTCGAGAATTTTAACGAATCAAATATCCTTCTATACATATCAGATATGGAAGAAAGTAAATATGATTTACGAAAAATAATTTAAGCACCTTAAGAACAGACTGTTCTACTTCCATCAGCGAAATCCAACATCACCAAAAGTTTTAATAAAAATCATCTAATGATAAATTGAAACAATCTGTTTAAAAATGGTAGATAAGATGGGAGTAAAGCTTAAGCTATTTAATGAAGAAAATATATTAGTTGTCGATTGGAGGGACTTCAAAACTAGTTCTTAACGATTGTCAAGGTGCAAATGAATCAATGAAAGACTAGAGCGTACTGGTCAGAATTATTACAAACAATAAAACATTTTTGACCTCCCTCCCTCTCATCACTGTCACACGTATTCATCATGCAGATGCTACTTCCAGAAAATTTATAAGATATTGAAAAGAAATCAAATCGTGTTATCCAGCTCTGAAACGGACACCAACTCCATGCTGTCTGTGATGCTCCTTTAATTGAAAACGAGACACGGTCATTAAATTTTGGAAAGAGTACCAGGGCCGTCGCTATTTCAAAAAACTGCGGGAAGGGGGGGGATACGCTTTTGGCGGCCCCTTAATTTTTTCAAACGCATGTTCGAATATGCAGAGAGAGAGAGAAGATTTGGCTTCTGGTTTAGCAGGGATAGTCATATTACTAGACCTTAGTACTAGTAATATAAATAATCGTAAGGATAATATTCAGAAGAGGGGGTCCGGGGGCTCTCCCTCGGGAATTTTCAAGACTGTTATTAGAAAAACAGTTTTAGACGATCTATGGTGATGTTAAGGGAGGAAGAGACTCGGGGTCATCGTTCTATAATTTTCAAAATGCAAACTTCAAGCATACATTCCTAATTGTGAATTATTTCTAATTGTAACACGTAAAGGGGGGTCCGGGAAAAATTTGAAAATTGTAGTTCGAAAAATGCAGTTTTAGACGATCTATGGTGATATTAAGGGGGAGAGAGATGTGTACTCACCCGAAATTTTTTGACATTTTGAGGTCGTAGAAACGCGATTGTAGGCTTTTTTGTTAAAATTTATTGCACCGACAGTTTCTTGAAATCAAAGCTCCGAAAACGTAATTTAAACCAACCTTCGATAAAAGGTGGGGGGGGGGGAGTTTTGAAGGGGCTCGCGACCAGAAATGTTTCGTAATTGAAGCACTAAGAGCGAGATTTAAGACATTTTTCGATGATGTTGGCGAGAGAGAGACAGGCATTCTCTCGAAAAAAATTTCGATCCGCAGAAACCGCAGTTTTAGAAGAATTTTATTAATGTTAATGGGTGGAGAGATTCGGAGTCCTCCCATGGCAAATTTTCATAACTGAAATTCAATTAAAGCAATCGTATACGATTTATTAATACTGTTAGAGGGGTAGAATGTTTTGGAGATCTCTCCCCCGAAAAATTTTCTAAATTGAAACCTTAACAATGAAATTTTGAGGATCTTCGGTAATATTTGGAGGACGACAGTTTCAGGACAACTTAGAGAGTTTTTTAAATTAAAGTTCAAAGGACGAAATTTATTCGACCTTGAATGAGGCTGAATGATTAATTGAGAGGGCGTTTCTCGGAGGTTACATTGGGAGCACTCTCATGGTTTTTCGAAGTTACAGTCCTAAATACTCAGGTGTAGGCCATCTTTAATGACGTTAGGTTAAAGCATGGGGTTTGAGAACATTTTTCCGAAATTTTTTCAAAACCTAAATTTTAAAAACTCACTTCCAGGCCAGCTTTGGGGACGTAAAAAGAAGGGTGTGGAGTTCCCCACTCTTCCTTTCAGTTTGGTTACGTTCCTCCTATCTTCATTGTCAATTTTAATTACTGATAAACATATTGTGGTAATATTTTCTTCCAATTTTTATTTGCCAAACACGATTATTTGCTTAGATTTTCCATAATAAAACTTTCAATTTCCCCCCTAATATTTTTGCTTTCTTGCAATACAAGCGTTTGCGGCCTTGGAAAAAGGACTTTTAACGTTTTGAACAGATGTGATAATTTTCTGCGATACCTTAGGTCTCTATTCCACTTCATTTTATTTTAAACATGCCACCTGTATCTCTTAATCAAACTTTGATTTACTTACGATTTTTACATTCAAACATTTAGAACTTTTGGTGTGAGTATTCATTACAATACTTTGAATCTCTCTTTGCATTTAACTGTTATTATTATTTTTTTTCTCTCTATTTCAAATTTATTTCGGCGGCCCATACATTTTTCTCCACTAGCAATGATTTTCAGGACAATGGTTTTCATCAAAAAAAAAAAAAAACGTATGGGAATGTTTCGATGAACCCTATCCTATGGGCTGTTCTAATGAAGCTGTCCTATTTATTTATCTTTTTTTTTTTTATTTTTTTACGGAAGAACCATGAAGCATAGTTTTATATAACCAGGGCCCCGAGACACAAGGCGTGCACCATGTTAGTTTTGTCGCCTTACCTCCCTCCCATACGTGAATTTTAGTCTATGCACAATACTTTAATTTGAGCCGAGCCCATCGTTTCCGACTAGGCAGACGTACCCACTCTGCGGTCTAGTGAAGCGTGTACTGTACTGAATACTTTTTTTTTTGCGTTAATAAAAACGTTTGAAGCGTACATTAGCCGGGGCTCTTACTTAGATACTCTTAATAAAAGAGAATCATGGATGTCCCTAAATTGTATTTTAAAAGATTACATTTTCTATTCAAATTTTACAGAAAAAATACTTTTGCCACTATTATTTCAATTGTTCATTTATAATTACTATTTTAATTTTTTTAAACAACGAAGAAATTCCCTTTCTCTTCGTTCGTTTTCATCGCTAAAATGAAATTGGCGGCCCCACTTCTGAAAAACTGGGGAGTGTAGCACCCCCCCCCCCTCTTGTCGACGGCCCTGAAGAGTACGTGAAAAAAATATTATTAATGCATCTATTTCTTGTTGCATAAGTTTAAATACTTTTTGTTTCCAAAATTCAAAAATTTCATGTTCTAAAGAAAGAAAAAGTTCTGGAAAAAAAATCCCCCCCAAAAATTTTGATGGCGCAACTTGCGCCATAATCCCCCCCTGTGGGCACCCCTGCTGTGCCCTTTACTTCCCATAACTTAGCGTGTCATGGGCTGTCGATATAAGAATGGTAAGCTTTTTTGCAATAGCCAATGATTTCTTCCTGTACTCAAGAAAGTGGACTGTAGAAGTTATTTCCACCAACAGCATTTATAACAGGGTTGGCAAGTTTCTGCCGAGGCGGTTAAAACCACTGGTAGAAACCGGTTAAAACCGGCACGGCAAAAACCACTTTCTGCCACATTTGCGGCAAAAACTCACAAAATGGCAAAAAATTAATTTTTGATGTACAATAGAAAATGCATGGAAAATATAATTGTTAACCGAAGCACAATTTAATTACAATATTATGTGTAATTCAAAATCAAACGTTACATTGTTTGAACCCCGCTGTTGCCTCTTAGAAAAGGTGGTTTTAAAAATCTAAAGTTTCTCAATTTATTATGCACAATTGGGAAACTTTAGAATATTCCTGCAACAGAAAAGCTAGCAGGCAATGCATCAAGGAACAAGCAATGTTTGTGAAACTTTCATCTGTTGCATATTTTTTTAAACTGGTCCACCATGTAGTAACTGGTGTAGTGGTAAAAATTAGATTGTGAAATGTAAGTTTCAAGAAATGGGGCCAATTTGTTTTACAAAGCTGTGACATTAGGTACAAAACAAGGTTAATATTGGCAAGTAAAATTCTTGCACTTTCTTCTTGAAGCACAGGAATTACAATCAGTAATGCCTGTTTAATTCTGTGTATCACTTCTCTTTCCAATATATGTTTTTCCGTCTTTTGTTAGATTAATCCAAATATTATGAGTGTCTGCAATTGAAAAGTTCCCTTTCTGAACTAAATCAAGGTTACTAGCATAAGCTTTTATTTTTTACAATGATGAAGTAAAATTTAATTTTTTAGCTTACTTAAACGAATATCATTTAGTAACTTAGTTTTCATTTAGTAACTAGTTACTTGAGTTATTAAAGACGCTTTTAAGTTTTTGCCAGTTTCTACCGGTTTTTACCGGTTATAACCAGTTTCTGCCACTGGCATGGCAAAAACTAGTTTCTGCCGGTAGAAAGCCAGCCCTGGTTTGTAATGTACGTTTAACCCTGATAACTACACACTTAATAAATCTACATCTGTTGAGATCTAGAGACATTTCTTTAAATCAAATCTTTTTGTTGAGCATAATACTATATTCAAAATTGCTTTGCTACTAAAGATCTGTCGTTGGAAAAACAGGTCCAAAAGAATGAATCCTTAAAATTAGGTGAATGAGTGGATCCTTTAATTCACCTAAAAAATGACTGACCATTCTTTTGAACGGTGAGCAGTTTAAAACATTGTATTGATGCACATAAAATCACTTTTTTTTTAAAAAATTACATTCATCTTTGATTTTTTTACTCTCAATTAATCTCAAATTTCCTTTTTCTTAGTCCAGTACCATTTCAAACCTTTTTATTTTCTGCTTGATTCATCGTTTTTCTTAAATTGCTGCAGATCATTTGCAATTTTCCAATGTATCCATTAGTAATCTTTTGTATAACTTGTTCCGGTTACTAACGAAATGTTTGGACTTTCCACTCACTTCCTGTCCTGCGCAACTGCTAAAATACTTCTCACGCTTTCTGTTGCCAAAGTTATTTCTAAAAATACTTTTTATCAATTTTCTGGCGATCCTTTTGTCTTCTATAACGTCCCTCCTATCAACTACCATGCATATTGATTTGGCGTTATTTTTAACTTGCTTGGCAACTGGTTGAGCATGGCGGGCTACGTCGCTCTAAGAAATTGTAGAGCCGCTTACTCTTTGGTGTAAGTTCGCAATAAAAGATGCTTGTATAACTCTGCTGAACGTGTATTACAACACACAAAAAAAGAACATTTACAACATGTATTTAGAATGAATATAATTTAGGAAAGAATAGAATGTGACGCAGCAATGCTGCTTGACTTATCGCTACTACTGAATCTCATTCCATCAAGAAAAACATTTATTTTTAATGTTGCCACTCACACGAGTGCTGCAAATAATAACAATTAATTTAAAAGTATAAGGAACAGCTGCAGCAGCAGAGGATAAGAACTACCAGCAATTTCCAAGTCCATTATTTTTCATTCGATATCCAAAGATTTTTAAGTAGGATTATTCCCTCCCTTCTTCCCCCCCCCCCATAAAAAAAGTGTTGCATTTTTATTTATTTATTTATTTTTTTTTTTTTTTTGGTTCTCGATAGCATGGAATACTTTTGAAGCTCTGTAATATTTAGGCGAGTCTTTTTTTTTTGAAAAATTAAGTTATCTGGTACTCCGGCTGAGCTACCAATATATTTGTTGCTACTTCTTTCGTTATGTATGGTCTATTGGTAAAACTATATGTATGTATGTAGCTGGGGGAAAATATTTGAAGGAACATACCTCTCTTTCTTTTGGGTAGATATCATGGCTGACAGATGTTTGCTTTTGGGTCAAAAAAGGTCAGTTTCGACAAGTTACCGCAATTTGTATTTAAGAAGCAGACTTTTTATAATTATAATACTTTTGTTAAGTTTATGTTTTGCTAATTTAGATAATTTGTTTCATGTATATATATATATATATATATATATATATATATTTGTAGTTCTCTTTTGCTTATTTTGTGATTTAATTTTTTTTTTTAAATTCAACCTAAAGTTCATATTTAAAATTATTTTGTTTTATTTTCACCTGTGATTATACTATACTTGGCAATATGATATTTCTATTTAGAATTAGTGCATTATTTCACATAAGTTCAATTTTTCAAATTTAATGACATCACAGGGTATTAATTTTTTTATATAGTAAAATCTAATAACTTAATTTTGTGACATGCTAAAATGTAACCTGCGAGTTTTGGAATGGAAAACATATTTTACCATCTGTCAACTGAGAAATATCTTACAAAATGAACTAGAACTGCTTGATTCATCTAAACCTGAATAAAGTTTTTTTGATTTATTTTTCATAGGCATATTTTCTTATATTTAGCTGATTTTAGTTATTTTTCCTTCAATGAATATTACTGATTTAATGAAATATTTTGAATTTATGTGAGCATGTCATGCACAGAGATCACCTGCAACTTTTTTTAAATGAACGAAGTCGTCAGGTTGAATGAACGGATCAAAAGAATGAACAATCCTCTTATGAACAGATTGCTGAAAAGAACGACATTACCCACCTCTAGTTGCTATGATTCTTTGTTGGTAACACTAACATAACCGCCAGCCAGGGTTGGCCAGATTGGACCCAATGGGTTTTTTTTTTTTTGAAAAAAACCATTCAAAAAAACCCATTATTTAACCCACTTTTGGGTTTTTTCAAATTTTCTGAGAAGTTTTTTAAAACAATAATTAATTTAAATACTTTCACAATTTAAACTTCCTTTTTATTTGTTCTTCACCACAGACAATGGACATAAAAAAGGAATTTTGAACTTGAATAGTATTTCATAACTCTTAATGGCATTAAAAAATACTTCAAAGATTTTAAATAAATATATTTAACTTTTTCTTTAACCGATCAATAAATAACTCAAATTATCTGGACTAAGTCCTGTCATGTCTGATTTTCTCGATATTTGTAGATTGTACAGAGGAAAATACTTTAGCTATAAGGCTTTCATGTGAATTATTTTCTGCAAACCAACATGTCACAAATCTCAAATAAACAACGTATATGTTTTAGAAATTAACAGGTTTTATAAACGGTCAAACAAAAAACAGAATAGTATGTACAATACTTTCATTATCTTACAAAAAGTTGAATCTTTCTTACTCTATACACAGAAATAGAAAAACAGGCAACATAAAATTCAATGTCTTGATTAAGCTGGAATTCAGTAAAAAGGGATTTAAACTACTTTGGCGTTCTACAGTAGTTTTGCATAACAAAATGAAATACAATAAAGTAAAATGCAAATAAAAAATGTAGTAATTAAAAACGAACAATAGATTTTATCACTCGAGAAGTAACTTTGCCCTAACTGTTGCTAATCATTGAAACTAAAAAATCTTAAACTTCACCATTCTTGGGTTTCGTTGTCTTTTTTACTTTTCTTCAGAAAAAGCTGAATTTTCCAGTATTTTCACCCCGAGACAATTTTTGTGCTTTGTCCATATACTTACACTACAATATGCTACAAGCACCCCATTTTCCCTAAAAAAAGACAAAAAAAAACCCACATTTCTTTTAAAAAACCCTGGGTCCATGGCCTTTTTAAAAAAAACCCGGGTTTTTGCCAACCCTGCCGCCAGCACATCTCTTAGATTCGAAAGCCAAATTCCTTACTATTTAGGGTAACGACCCCAGTAATTAGCACTTTAAGAGTTTGCCCTTAAACTTACCTCTGTTTTCATTACTTAGGAAAAAAAATCACTTGTAAATATTTTTGTATTAAAGAATACACATCTGTGCATCTATTTAGTTCACTAAAATCAAAAATATTTGAATTGATATTTTTATAAAATTATTTATTTAAAAAGTTACCAAAATCACCAGTAATTGGCACCTGATACCCCAGTGTATGACACCTTGTGATCCAGTGATTGGCACATGTTAATAGAACTGGAAAATCATTTTATTTTTCACTTTTAGATTACATACAAGTTTTATCATCATGAGAAAAATAATTAATGTTAATTTAAAGTAAGTAATTTTACATGTTTATTTAAAGTAGGTAATTTAAAATAAATTAATGTTAAATCACATATCTTGACGTTGAAAAAGTATTTTAGAGAAATAAAATAAATTTGGAGTGTTGCATGGAAAAAAATATCGAGATTAATGCTGTTTCATTAGTCGGTATGCAGTTTCGATTTTACGAATTGTAGCTGTTTCCAAAGAAAAAAGGAACATTGACCCGATGATTCTAAGGGACCATAAAAAATGAACCGATTGTCTACAGTCGCAATATCTGACAGATGATCAAACATATTTGTTTTTTATTGTTTCTCTTAAAAATTTTACAGTATATTCTGAAGGATTCAAATCAATAGTGGAACTCATATAATATAGCTCCTGCAAAAGTATCAGAAATCAAACTAGTGACAAATTGCACAACACATTAGTGTTTACAGGCACATGGGCCAATTACTGGAGGCTAGCAAAACTGAGGCACCAGTAAATGGCATCCATCATTATTTCAAATGTCCAAAAGGAACGAAAATATATTTCTACCCTCTCAAAGTAACACCTTTCTACGAAACAAAACTTTTGACAACTAAAATTTAAAATATATTTGAAGTCGGATTTTACTGGATTGATGCGCATGCTTCCCTTAAGCCAGAGAAGCAGCTTTTGCAACAAAAATGGCTGATTCGACACAAGCCACAATTTTTTCTCTTTCCTGTGCACTGCTACCATTTAGTAACATGAATTGAAGTTAAGTAAATGTACATACTGTTGATATAGAGCCTTCTACTTTTAAAAGATTGGATATGAATCTTATTTTAGGACATTTTTGTTGGAAGTGCCAATCACTGGTGACTTGCCAATTACTGGGGGTGTTACCCTATGCGCAGTTAATTTGCATGATTCTGAGTTGTAAGTTCATAGTTTATTGACATCTTTCACTTTCATTATAAGTAAAAATATGCACGTAAACAATTTCAAACATAAATGTATGCATGCAAAAAATTAATAAGTAAACGATTTGCTTCCCAATGCGCAGAAACTTTCATCTTTCTAAATTTGCTGCCAAATTGCTGGAGGCATTAGAATCTTACCCAGATGTGTGTATGTCTACCTTTTTGTCATTTTCATATTTTTTCCTAGTTTTATTATTTTTCTCCATATAATTATTTGGGGGAGGGGGCTTTAAAATTAATAATCATTTCACATATCCGGGAGCAAAATTTCAACAAATAAATTAATTGTGACGAATCATTCTTCTGTTTATAGAATCTATGTTCTGAAGTGTGCAATCTTTTTGTATTCTTGACAGGGTTCTAAATTTCGTCTTGGCCGCTTTAAGTATTTACTGTACAGAGGTTTGAAGTTTTTTGTAAAGGGTACCAAATTCTTCAAATCCGTTAACAGATATATTTTTCTGTGCATTATATCTCTTTATTCACTGCATCATCACTTTTAAAATTTTTACCCTAATAATGCCAGTTTTTATTTTTTTCTAATTGTTGCATAATGTATTACAATTAAGCAGCTTACAAAGATTAACACTAACAATGCTAATGATGGTTGTGAAAATAAGCCAAGTTTGGACTGATTAAAGGGAATCAGAAGAATATATATTTTTTTTCTTTTGAGACTTAAAAATTTATTTGTTTGGACAAGTGTAGGAAATTTCAAACAAAAAGTTAGACTAACTTAACATGTGCTTGTTATAAATGTTGGTCATTTGTTCTACATCTATTCAAAATTGAGCTCTTGCGGACCCTCCACTGTCCAAACAGATACCTCAAGAGGAATTTGAAAAAGTGGGTAAAACAAGGGACAGTATTGAAAGTGAGTATTGGAATTTGCACAAGAGGTCGAAAGAGAAATTAGTTTAGTGGCAGAAGCATCTTCATCTGTTTGTGGAGCTACAAATTCTGATGGCCTACGCACAACATTGGTGTTTAGAAAATTAATGCGGAAATTTGAAAACAGAACAAAATAAAATTTCTATTTACACACACAAAAAACTACTGTGCTTAAATTTAGGAGCTTGGGAGGCACTCTGGTGGAGTTTGATTGCAGCCACCCCCTCGAGAGGAATTCCAAGTTATTTTTCTCTAATTTCAAGAAAACAAGCAAAAAGCTGTTGAAAAACAGCGACGTAGACGGCGCATCAACAGTCGTCTGGTGCTTTCATCTTTTCCACTTTAGATTTAATTCGAAAGACTTAAGAAGGTTGCCAAAAAGTCTTTACACGAATATTAGATGTCAATAGCTAACTCTCCACCATAGGCAACTAAAGAATTATACGTAAGGAATTTTTTTAAAAAATTTTAAAATGGCAATTTTTACATATTTGGCAAAACTTCAAGGGGCTGGCGGGGGATCTAAATATATTTTGTTTTTCAAAAAAAAATTACACGAACATTTGATGACAATACTCAACTTTTCCCCACCTCAAGCGTTTTTGATTTTAAAAAGAAGTTAAAATTGACCCACCCTACCAGGTACCACCCACAGTGGACAATATAAAAACTTTTGGCAGGGACAGCTTATAATATTAATGTGAATGTAAGAAAATCTAAGAGCTGATTTTTGTTGAAACTTTTAGATGCCTTGCAAGTTGGAGCTTTGCTGTGTTTGCCTGTAGCGTTACGTGAAGAAGCAAGTTTTTTAAGGCTAAAGAATCAGGTAAGTAGTATTGTTTCTTAATTAATTTTGTCAAGTGTGTATACAACATACTGTTTCTTGTCCTGATTTATATATTCTGAAGACAAAAATAGCTGCCTTCTGTCACACTCCCTAGTCAAGCACAAATATTGCATATTTTATCGTGAGTTAGGAAATTAATTGGGAAAGGGTTTTTTGTGAAGTTGGAGTTTTTAACCCCCGACGCGCAAAGGAAATGGGTTATAAGCTTGTCGTATCTGTGTATCTGTCTGCGGCACTCTAGCGCCTAAACGGATGAACCAATTGGGAAAAAAATTTTTGTTCTAACGGAGATTAGATCGAAAGCATTCTTAGCTAGGTTACATCTTTGGATGACATTAATTAACGAAGATATTAATTAAAAACCTCTAAAATGTTTTTGGCCATTTTTGCAGTGAAAACATAGTTAAAATTTTAAAATTTAATACCAAGCTAGAGTTGTGTTATAACTAGGGTTGGGCAATATACCAATATACCTTCATATATCGATATATATCTACTACCTTGATAACTATATTTAAATTTCTATCGGTCCGATGTATCGTTAGAGAAGAAAATACGGGACTTAATTATGGAGAAATTAAAATACTAACTCAAAAATACATAATCTTTCATAGCTCTGTGTGATGGGTGAGTGTTTGAAATTTCAAGATATTTTCTGCATTCTTCAAACAGTAATTTAATTTTTGAGTTATAGTAAAATGGAAAAAATTCACAAGGCCGCCGAAGTGTAAATGTGGGCCCCTTTGTCAGTTTGGTTTCTGGATCCCCTCCCCCTATAAAGTTTTCAAAACTTATACTACTACGATTCAGAGCGGGGTCCTTCCAAGGACCGCGCCCCTTGTTTCTGACAAAACTGACATGGCTTCTCGTGGGCCCTTGTGTGCGAATGTGTGTTGGTTAAGAAAGCATCTTAATGCAGCAATTAAACACTAAACAATTGAAGCATCAGCAGGATTTATAGTTCAAATTAAACATAAACCCTTGATATTTCATTGAATAAAATCTTTAAGAAAAATACTGAACAGAAATATTTTTATTTAAAAAAAAAGAAAAACAAAAAAATACTAATGAGTACTTTTGTCGCATATTTATCTCACTAGAGGGAGCGCAACCCATCTTTTTCATCAGACTGCAGGTTCTGAACGAATATAACCAGGGGTCTGGCCAGAGGAAATTTGGATCTGTTAACGAGCCCTTCACAAAAATACAAGCACTCAAAACGGACCCTTCACAAAATTCTAATCAACAAAAACTGATCTTTCAGAAATTATTTATTGTAAAAGCAAATCAAAATAATAGCTAATTTTTAAAAAGGAATGTCTGCATATTTCTGTGATGCTTACTCTTTCTTCTATCACAGCAGAATCAAAATAGCCAGCAACAATGCTGTTGTTATAGATTTTTCTGAAGGTGTTATGACCTGCAGCTTGATATTGCTGCCTAAGCACCTTTCACCCTGCTCTCAATCTAAACAATAATAACACATATCAGCGAATTGAACTGCTAACGAATAGCTATAGAATAAGGAAGAAATGTGATCAGCGCTTCAGATATGGTGACCAACTATAAAATTAACATTGACGCTAAATGAATTGAACTGCTAACGAATAGCTGTAGAATGGGGAAGAAATGTGATCAGCGCTTCAGATATGGTGACCAACTATAAAATTAACATTGACGCTAAATGAATTGAACTGCTAACGAATAGCTGTAGAATGGGGAAGAAATGTGATCAGCGCTTCAGATATGGTGACCAACTATAAAATTAACATTGACGCTAAATGAATTGAACTGCTAACGAATAGCTGTAGAATGGGGAAGAAATGTGATCAGCGCTTCAGATATGGTGACCAACTATAAAATTAACATTGACGCTAAATGAATTGAACTGCTAACGAATAGCTATAAAATGGGGAAGAAATGTGATCAGCGCTTCAGATATGGTGACCAACTATAAAATTAACATTGACGCTAAATGAATTGAACTGCTAACGAATAGCTATAAAATGGGGAAGAAATGTGATCAGCGCTTCAGATATGGTGACCAACTATAAAATTAACATTGACGCTAAATGAATTGAACTGCTAACGAATAGCTATAAAATGGGGAAGAAATGTGATCAGCGCTTCAGATATGGTGACCAACTATAAAATTAACATTGACGCTAAATGAATTGAACTGCTAACGAATAGCTATAAAATGGGGAAGAAATGTGATCAGCGCTTCAGATATGGTGACCAACTATAAAATTAACATTGACGCTAAATGAATTGAACTGCTAACGAATAGCTGTAGAATGGGGAAGAAATGTGATCAGCGCTTCAGATATGGTGACCAACTATAAAATTAACATTGACGCTAAATGAATTGAACTGCTAACGAATAGCTGTAGAATGGGGAAGAAATGTGATCAGCGCTTCAGATATGGTGACCAACTATAAAATTAACATTGACGCTAAATGAATTGAACTGCTAACGAATAGCTGTAGAATGGGGAAGAAATGTGATCAGCGCTTCAGATATGGTGACCAACTATGAAATTAACATTGACGCTAAATGAATTGAACTGCTAACGAATAGCTGTAGAATGGGGAAGAAATGTGATCAGCGCTTCAGATATGGTGACCAACTATAAAATTAACATTGACGCTAAATGAATTGAACTGCTAACGAATAGCTATAAAATGGGGAAGAAATGTGATCAGCGCTTCAGATATGGTGACCAACTATAAAATTAACATTGACGCTAAATGAATTGAACTGCTAACGAATAGCTGTAGAATGGGGAAGAAATGTGATCAGCGCTTCAGATATGGTGACCAACTATAAAATTAACATTGACGCTAAATGAATTGAACTGCTAACGAATAGCTGTAGAATGGGGAAGAAATGTGATCAGCGCTTCAGATATGGTGACCAACTATAAAATTAACATTGACGCTAAATGAATTGAACTGCTAACGAATAGCTGTAGAATGGGGAAGAAATGTGATCAGCGCTTCAGATATGGTGACCAACTATAAAATTAACATTGACGCTAAATGAATTGAACTGCTAACGAATAGCTATAAAATGGGGAAGAAATGTGATCAGCGCTTCAGATATGGTGACCAACTATAAAATTAACATTGACGCTAAATGAATTGAACTGCTAACGAATAGCTATAAAATGGGGAAGAAATGTGATCAGCGCTTCAGATATGGTGACCAACTATAAAATTAACATTGACGCTAAATGAATTGAACTGCTAACGAATAGCTATAAAATGGGGAAGAAATGTGATCAGCGCTTCAGATATGGTGACCAACTATAAAATTAACATTGACGCTAAATGAATTGAACTGCTAACGAATAGCTATAAAATGGGGAAGAAATGTGATCAGCGCTTCAGATATGGTGACCAACTATAAAATTAACATTGACGCTAAATGAATTGAACTACTAACGAATAGCTATAAAATGGGAAGAAATGTGATCAGCGCTTCAGATATGGTGACCAACTATAAAATTAACATTGACGCTAAATGAATTGAACTGCTAACGAATAGCTGTAGAATGGGGAAGAAATGTGATCAGCGCTTCAGATATGGTGACCAACTATAAAATTAACATTGACGCTAAATGAATTGAACTGCTAACGAATAGCTGTAGAATGGGGAAGAAATGTGATCAGCGCTTCAGATATGGTGACCAACTATAAAATTAACATTGACGCTAAATGAATTGAACTGCTAACGAATAGCTGTAGAATGGGGAAGAAATGTGATCAGCGCTTCAGATATGGTGACCAACTATAAAATTAACATTGACGCTAAATGAATTGAACTGCTAACGAATAGCTGTAGAATGGGGAAGAAATGTGATCAGCGCTTCAGATATGGTGACCAACTATAAAATTAACATTGACGCTAAATGAATTGAACTGCTAACGAATAGCTGTAGAATGGGGAAGAAATGTGATCAGCGCTTCAGATATGGTGACCAACTATAAAATTAACATTGACGCTAAATGAATTGAACTGCTAACGAATAGCTATAAAATGGGGAAGAAATGTGATCAGCGCTTCAGATATGGTGACCAACTATAAAATTAACATTGACGCTAAATGAATTGAACTGCTAACGAATAGCTATAAAATGGGGAAGAAATGTGATCAGCGCTTCAGATATGGTGACCAACTATAAAATTAACATTGACGCTAAATGAATTGAACTGCTAACGAATAGCTATAAAATGGGGAAGAAATGTGATCAGCGCTTCAGATATGGTGACCAACTATAAAATTAACATTGACGCTAAATGAATTGAACTGCTAATGAATAGCTATAAAATGGGGAAGAAATGTGATCAGCGCTTCAGATATGGTGACCAACTATAAAATTAACATTGACGCTAAATGAATTGAACTGCTAACGAATAGCTATAAAATGGGGAAGAAATGTGATCAGCGCTTCAGATATGGTGACCAACTATAAAATTAACATTGACGCTAAATGAATTGAACTGCTAACTGCTAACGAATAGCTATAAAATGGGGAAGAAATGTGATCAGCGCTTCAGATATGGTGACCAACTATAAAATTAACATTGACGCTAAATGAATTGAACTGCTAACGAATAGCTATAAAATGGGGAAGAAATGTGATCAGCGCTTCAGATATGGTGACCAACTATAAAATTAACATTGACGCTAAATGAATTGAACTGCTAACGAATAGCTATAAAATGGGGAAGAAATGTGATCAGTGCTTCAGATATGGTGACCAACTATAAAATTAACATTGACGCTAAATGAATTGAACTGCTAACGAATAGCTATAAAATGGGGAAGAAATGTGATCAGCGCTTCAGATATGGTGACCAACTATAAAATTAACATTGACGCTAAATGAATTGAACTGCTAACGAATAGCTATAAAATGGGGAAGAAATGTGATCAGCGCTTCAGATATGGTGACCAACTAGCTAAATATAAGCCTTTAAAAAAAAAATTACTTATTTGAGATTCCTCGTGTGCTAATGGCACAATGCGTCGCTCCGCTAGAAAGACGTTTAGAACGAACTTTTGGAAGGGACGTGTGGTAACAGGGCGAGAGACGAAGATGATATTGGGGGTGGCCAGCGGAAGAAAGGAGAGTGTGTTGTGGATTTTTGTCATTAAAATATTATATAAGCTAAATATAAGCCTTTAATACAAATGTATGCTTTTACGTTTTAACTTTTTTGTACAAAAGTTTTGTCGTTTTAAGTAATAAAACAAAAAACTTTGAAATAAAATATTTAAAAAAATTTCAAATCTAAAGACTTTTTCATCAGCTTGATTCACTCTAAAAAGTATGAAATAAAATAAGTATTTAATTTCTTGATTAATAATGCCCAAAAATTACATTTCATCTTAATATATTTACGTTAATGCTAAAGCAGCCAGTAAACTTTAAATTAAAAATTTGATAGAAAAAATAGGCAGTATAGTAAAAGTTGTTTGTACTAAACAATATACCGCCTGTTTCTTCTATCAAATTTTTAATTTAAACTTTACTGGCCGCTTTAGCATCAATGTAAATATAAATATATTAAGATGAACTGAAATTTTTGAGCATTATAATCAAGAAATCAATTACTTATTTTCTTGGCTGCTTTAGCATTTTCGTAAATATAAGTATATTAAGATGAACTGTAATTTTTGAGCATTATAATCAAGAAATTAAATACTTATTTTATTTCATACTTTTTAGTGTAAATCAAACTGATGGAAAAGTCTTTAGATTTAATTTTCTTTAAATATTTTATTGTTAATTGTACAATCTGTATTGAACAATCTTCAATGTTTACAACTACTCGGTATTGGCCGAGTATCTGATCAAAATTTGGCCGAGTACCGAGTACTTGGCAAATTGGCCGAGTACCGAGTAGTTACTGAGTACTCGGTATGTCTCTACCAAAATTTATAGCTGCATTCTTCAAAGATGTTTTATTAGTATTTTACTTAATGTTACTCCACTAAAAAGTAAAAAGTCTTAAAGCAAGAGCTATTAAATGACTAAAAATAAACTATTTAAGACTTCAATGTGAAATATAGTTCTAAGTATATTCAAATTATTGAGACTGCTCAAATTAAAAGATTTGAACAACATATTGAACTGAATATCAAAAACGTTTTTTTTGCGAAGCACTTTTGTCATGCATTGAGCTATACCCCCCCCCCCCCCACCCTCCAGGAAAGTTTTGAATTAGAGGAACAATTTTATTTATTATATTTGAAAATCAGAAATAGGGGCCTAGTAAAACATAAGATTAAGCTATGTCTTACTTGGTTTTATAGAAATAACTATTTCCTTAAAAGGTTTTTTTTTGAAAAAGGAGATATTATAAATATTTCTACGGTCAATTACTACATTTTTTCAAAACACAATATTATCTGTGCTTTAGAACAACAACAACCAGTGTCAAAAATATCAGTTTTAGCAAAAACAGGTCATAAAGTTCATTTTTTTCCATCTTTGTCTAAGCAAAATGTTGAACACTTCAAGGGATTGTTTCATGCTACGTTAGGAATGTAACAAATTTAATTTCAAATTACTTTAGTTGTAAGTGACGTTGCTTGTTTTAGCTCCAAATAAAATTTCTGATTGTTACAAAATCAAGAATTGTTAGATTTTTGTACTTCTGGTTACAAACTCAATACTTCACACTGGGTCACTGGGAATACATGCTCCAGGGGCCCCCGTACTTACCATTATTTGTGGTTTTACCAGTTGTATGGGATCCTGAAGAAAGCTCTGTTTTTTTTTTTTTTATCTAAATCAGAAGCCAAGCAATCCCTGGTTCAGCACCCCTAGAGGCATTGAGGAACTTGGAGGACTTTGTGACCATGACGTATTTAACGTCCCCCAGTCAACATTAATGAACACGGGATCTTGAACCCGCTGGGATCGAATGTGGGACCCTTTGTTATGAGTCTGACGCCCTAACAATTGGGTCGCCTACTAGGGCACTGTATCACATTGGTTGTTGAACTGAAAAGTTTACTACTTTGTGCAAGGGCACTCATATGCAAAATTCTAAAGTGGGACTCAGATATTTTCCCCATGGTTTAGCAGGATATTTTCCCTGTAGAAACTGATTTCAGTACAGATTAGAGTTATTAAAGCTTGATATTTTTAATAACTTATTCATTACTGGCTGGAGAATAAATGTTTCTACATTTTTTTCAAAGAAAAAATTACTAAAAGCAAGGAAGTTTTAATTTCATGGGGGGGGGGGAGCTTGAGCCCCCACTTGCCCCCCCCCCCCCCCTGTATGAGCGCCCATGACTTTGTGGATAGATTTTTGTAAGAAATTAAATTTGGTCAAAATCTGACGTTGGTTATTGTTGCGCCAAAGTAGAGTAAGCTCCCGATTATCTGGCGAGCAAATCAACAATCAGGAACATGTATTTTCGCAGCAAAGATGATAAAGCAATGACTATTTTTTATCTAAATATTGAAAGTTCAAACTCAATTGTTTTTGCTTGATTTTTTTTTCTTCAGCTTTCTTCATTGTATATACACATGTTCTATATTGATTTAAAGTTCTGTTGTGCAAAAATAAAAACTGTTTTTACTGTTCTGTATATATTTTCATTGTTTGTAGAGAGTATTATGCATCAATATGGCCAAATTTTTGAGGAAGGACAATTTTTACCTTATTTGTCCCTCATTTTAGTCTTTTTGCGCTTCATCCGCGGCACTAGTGCCCCCCAACTCCACGGATAATCGGGAATTTACTGTAAAGATATAAATCAAATATCAGTGCGCTCTGAATAAATGAAGGTAGAACAACTTCTCAAATGTTACTGTCCTTCAGCAAAATTATGTTAAACTATGATTCTTATTCCCCCTCTTGTCTTTGCTAGGCTAATATATGTGGTGAATATCCTTACATCCATGCACCTACACTGGACCTGGAGGATGTGTTTCTTTTGCAAGAAAGAGCTGTTTTCAAAATTGTGGTGGAAGGAATCACTCTCTGTACTACTGCATTATTCCCTGAAGCAATCCTCTGTCTGATGGCAAGCTTTTACATTTTCAACATCAACTACACTCCTGCTACCTACAGGACTTACGTTGCCATGGAGAAACTATTTTTAGAGGGTAACGAAACGGAGGAGGTAGACGGGTTCACTTCTCAATTGATAAAATACTTCAAGCTGAAAGCTAAATGACACGATCTCTTGCCTGACTTCTGGTAGTTTCTCGTAAAGAATGTAACTTTTGGTTTTATCATGAAAACTGTACATGTCTGGAAGCACTTGATTGTGGATTGTAGAAAAAAATGGCACATGTGCTCTTTGGATGGGATGGATGGGTATACTTCTCAAATCAAACAATAAATTATTTCAAGCTGAAAGCTAAGTGACATTCTCTGGTCTGATTTCTGGTACAGATAAATCTGAGAAGTTGACCACCTGTCTAAGTTGACCACTAAAGTCCAGGGCGGCGTGATGAAGGGGGCGGCACTTTTTCCCAAAACTTTTTCTTTAAATTGTAATTTGCTAACTGTATAACAGTACATTATTATTATTACATTACATTAGCAATATCTAAAACTTCATAGACTTCCGTTGTTTTTAAAGTTTGACGTTCTTATGAATAATCTTAGGCAGCAAAAAAAATAATAATAATAATAATTTTAAAAAATATCATCAATTAAAAAAAGTAAATGAAGTATTATAATGAAATGTTTCAAGACGATAATTATTTTTACTTAGAATTACCGATTATAATTTTGTTAGTTTAATGTTGATTATTATTACTTCATTTCAAATTTGATTTTGACCAAATTTCATTTTAAAAAAAATGATTTAAATAAAAAAAAAGCTGATTCAAATTAAAAAAAAAATCAAATTTAAGTATTAAAAAGAAATCGTGATTCCCCCCCCCCCAACTCTGTAAATTAGCACAACTAGAGGGCGGCCAGTTTAAAAAGCCTTGGGCGGCTTCACATCCAAATACGCCTCTGAGTGCACCGCAGGTGGTCAACTTACACAGGTTTCACTGTAGTTTCTCGTTGGTTAAGATTGTAACATTTGGTTTTATCATCAGAACTGTACATGTCTAGAAGCACTTGATTGTCGGATTGTACAAAAAATGGCTCATGTGCTCTTTGTATAAAAAATGCTATTCAAATGAAATTGATGAGAGTACTGCTGTGGGCAGGTAAATGGCAGTATCTGCAGAAATGAGGTTTTGAGATATTTGAAGAAAGGCGTTTTGGATTCAATGCTGAAAATTGGGAAACGTCGGAAAGAGACATTCTTTTTGCTTCTTTTTTAAAGTGGAAACTTAATAAGCAAGCTTCTACAATAAAGCTAACGTGCAATAGATGACAAAAAATGCAAAAAAAAGGAAAAATTTGCAGTTACTGCCCTTTACCTGCCCATGGTAGTATACTCCTCAAATCTAGTCATAAATTACTTCAAGCTGAAAGCAGGGGTGTTTGTGATCTGAAAATTTCGGGTTGGTTTTTCCGAAAAATTCCAGCTGACAGCACATTCTAAAACTAAAAAATTCTTTAAAAATAAAAACTAATTTATTTATTTATTTATTTTCAATTACAGTAGGCTCTCTGTTTAACGACGCTTTATTTAACAACTTTCTCTGTTTAAAGACGACTTTTCACGGTCCCAGATGGTCCACTAGGGTGTTAAAAGCATTTTATTTAAGGACACTTTCTACTTAAGGACAATTTTTTGTGGTCCCTTGAAAGTCGTTAAACAGAGAACCAACTGTATTTCAATGATTTTTGTACGCATATTTGAAGAATTTTTACGGGGGGGGGGGGGGGGGGGGGCAGCTTCCTCATAGTTTCCGAAAATTTTGCACTGGCTTCAGAAAATTTTACTTGAGCCCACATCAGCCCTGGCTGAAAGCTAAATGACAGATTCGGTGTCTGATTTCTGTTTCTTGTGAAAAATGTAACATTTGTATTTATAATAAGAATTGTATGTGTCTAATAACATTTGATTGTGGAAAAAAAATGGCATATGCATGCAGGACTGTATTTAAGGGGTGGGTTTTTAGGGTTCAAACCCCCTCTGAAATTTTTCACAACGATCCAGAAAATGCTTCTTATTTTTGTATCTTTACTGAAATATAATTGTTACTATTTTATTTTTCAATATTTACAAATATTTATATTTACTAGGGGGCTTTCTGCTTTGTGTAAAGCATTGGTCTAACGAATTGCGTTAATTGTGTTAAACAATGTGGTTAAGTTCCTTGTAATAATACTGTCATTTTTTTAAAAACTTGCATTCAATGCAGAAGAATGTCCTACTGATTAAATTGTTAAAAATATATTGTTATATATATAAATATTGTTATATATATAAATAAGACATCACTCAATAAGTAAGGAAAATACACTTGAATCCTAACTGCCTTTTTTACCATCAAAAAATTGTGCAATCTGCACACAAAAATCTATGTTCTCCCTTTTCCAAAATAATTTGTTTCACGAAAACCAGTTAGAAACTGAATATCACTGTCACGAAATTTTGCCATATTTCATTTGAAGGTTGAGTCATGTGGTATTTTGAACATTAAACCTCATCATGTTCTTCAGGCAATTTTTGTTTAATTATATAATTCACTGATGTATATAACATTTCATATCATATTGATGAAGATTGGCACTTGTTTTTTTTCTCTTTTTCAAAATAATTAAATTTGTTTTGCGAAAACCACTGTTAAAAATTGAATGTCACTGTCACGAAATTTTGCCATATTTTATTTGAAGTTGGAGTCATGTGTTATTTTGAACATTACATCTCAATTACGGTTCTCCAGGCAATTCATGATTAGTTATTTAATCATTGATGTACATAACATTTCATATCATATTGATGAAAATCGGCATTTGTTATTCTCGTTTTTTTCAAAATAATTTCAATTTATTTCACAAAAACCACTGTTAGAAACTGAATGTCACTGTCACAAAATTTTGCCACATTTCATTTGAAGGTGAGTCGTGTTATTTTTGATTATTTTATGTCAATCTGGTTCTTCAGACAATTCATGATTAGTTATTTAATCATTGATGTACATAACATTTCATATCATATTGATGAAGATTGGCATTTGTTATTCTCGTTTTTTATAAAAATAATTTCAATTTATTTCACAAAAACCACTGTTAGAAACTGAATGTCACTGTCACAAAATTTGGCCACATTTCATTTGAAGGTGAGTCGTGTCATTTTGATTATTTTATGTCAATCTGGTTCTTCAGACAATTCATGATTAGTTATTTAATCATTGATGTACATAACATTTCATATCATATTGATGAAGATTGGCATTTGTTATTCTCGTTTTTTTATCAAAATAATTTCAATTTATTTCACAATAAACCACTGTTAGAAACTGAATGTCACTGTCACAAAATTTGGCCACATTTCATTTGAAGGTGAGTCGTGTCATTTTGATTATTTTATGTCAATCTGGTTCTCCAGACAATTCATGATTAGTTATTTAATCATTGACGTACATAACATTTCATATCGTATTGATGAAGATCGGCGTTTGAAAAACTGTCTTTTAATGTAGGAAATTATTGTATCCATTATTTAAGAATATTAAGTTTTTTTAAACTTATTTTTTAACCAATGTTTATTAAAACATAAAGCTTGTTGTCCTTTTTCGAGAGGAAATTTCCTCTAAAGTGCCTGATATCCTGAAATATAGTTTCTTCGTTATTTATATTCTGTTTCAGTAGTTATCAATATATAAATCAAAATTAAGCAAAATCAGTAAAATATTTTAGCCATGTTTATTCAATACATGGCAGTCATTAGGGGGGATATTTTGAAGCCGTAAAAAAAAATTTCATTTGCACTGATTAGCGGTTTGGGAATAAAACTTCATTGAAGCAGGAATTCGACCCAGCCATTTCCTTTCCAGCATGTCTTTTTCTTTCTTTTATCTTAACTTTGGAAGGAGGTACACAATTGCAAACTGCATTACCTGGTAAAGACTTAATAGATTTGATGGAAGATGATTTCGATATGTCATTTGTAAATATATTGAAAATTGAATCATCCAGATTTCATTTTACTTAGCTTAACTGTATCGCCATGTCGTACATACAAGTTAGATTGTAACTCCTAATACAAGCATGTGGCTCTAATTCCTGAATTTGTCTTTTGCTGGTGCAAAGGCAAAATAAAATGGTGATTATAAATAATGAAGGTTTTGATTCATTTCTTTCCATATGAGTGTCACACGTTTTCTCAACTACTGTTAAAAGCACTTATTTTCGCAAGCCCTCCTTAATCGCGAAAATTTAAGCCTTTTTTTGTAACTTTGGGTTCTGTTCGCATAAAAGTTGCAAATTCTCGCAAAATCACCTATATCTTCCTTTTTGCAAAATTTACAGCACACAAAAATAAGTATTTTTAGCACTTCAAGGTGAAAAAAAGAAACAAAAATAGCTTTAACCCTCTCAGGGCACGGTGGTTACAAAAGATAATACCAATTTCAAAATATTTCCTTCAAAAAAATTTCTGTTTAAAACCACAAAAATTGCTGCAGATATTGTGTTTGTTCTCTAACAATCACAGATGTCTGAACTACAAAGATGGCTTTCTCTGCTGGTTCAGTTTCTTATTCCAAACACTCAAATTTTAGAACTAAAAGATAGGAATCTTTGTTGGAGGTAAAATATTTAATTTGCTCTAAAACAGTGGACTCATTTCCTTTCATTTTCACTTAGAAGCAATTTCAAACATGTAAGAGATTCATATTTATTTTTGAGTGCATACAGATGTGACCACAGGGGAGGGACTATGGCGCAAGTTGCGCCGTCAATGTTTTGGGGGGGATTAAAAAATTTTATTATTTATTTATTTAAATTTTGTATTAATTTTTTTTTAATTAAAATTATTTATTTTACTTATTAGACTTTTTTTAATTACATTTTGTTTATATTTTATTTCATTTATTTATTTAGAAGTGTTTGTGTGTGTGTGTAATTGACATAGCACACAACTTTTCTCATAAAATAATAATAAAAATAATAACTAAAATTTAATAAATATATGAAATAAATAAATAAATATTATTTAAAAATAGATGAATAAAAATATTTATAAAAAAAGGGAAAGAGGGTTGAGGAAATTTTTTTTTTTTTTTTTTTGGGGGGGGGGGGGATTTGCGCCATTGAACTTGGAGGGGAGGGGCACCCCTGAGTGCATAAACCTGTTTTTTCCCTGCCTAAGGCGGACTGTGTGAACATATGTTCCACCAAAAAAATTCATAATTTTTTTATTGATTAAAATCTACGTCTGTATGATTTGAATCCACAAGTAGTGCATTTTCATTATGTTTCAAAACATTTAACGGGAAAGGGTTTTGATTCTTGGAATTTTAAACCTTCGACTCAAACTCCAGAGTCCTGATGAAAGCTGCTAGTTTTGTTTTTATTGTTGCTATCAAATATTTATTGTCTCAATTGTTATTACATAAGATGCTATGGCACTGTTTTTATATTCAAAAAGAAAGCAAGTTAAAGATGGTTCAATATTTTCATTGTGCTGCTTATTTTTTCAATGCTGGAATTAGGATTTTTAGAAAAAAAATTAATGTAAAAAATGATGATGAATATAAAAAATATTTAAAAATGAAAAATGGATGTTTCCTTTTTTAAATTGAATTTGATTTATATTTAAATTTTATTTGGTTGTTCCTTTTCAGAAAGAAAAAAATTGAATTAAAATTTTGTTTTTGAAGAGGAAAAACAACAACGATTATAAAATAGAGGATAACTTGGCATAGTGCTAACTCTCTCACTTCATTAGGCAGGCTCCTGACCTTTAATACCTTCCAGGGGTGACCGGATGGTAGGTCACTTTGACCTGTCTCAAAACTTCCTCACTTGGCAAATTTTGTCTGTTTGTTTGACAAACTAGGACATATAATTGCTATAATTCATGTCCCTTAGATGTATATACATGTGCGTACTTGTATTTTGCCATTTAGCATTATTTGAAGTTCCATTCAACAAATTGAGAATTTCCCTCTTTTGAAAGAATTTCAGGGTGCCCCTTATGCCTTAGTTTTAACTCAATAATGAAGTATGTGTCTCCCAAATTTCTATTTTAGCAACACGATTCCTCAAAAAAGGATTTACAATGTTTAGAATTTCTAGAAAAATCCCTGTGATAAAACGATCAGAATCGAAAAAAATGAAACCTTTTCATATGCAAGTACGAAAATTCAAACATTAATTTTTTCTTTCAATATTTTGTTTAATATTGACTTGTAGCAACATTGAATACATCAATCCTAGTGTCCATCTCTATTGGTTTTTTTGAGAAGATTTCTGGATTTTCAGCATTCCTACTGATTATGAACATATGATTTAAGGTACTTGAAAGTAATTGTACGGATAATAAAAAAATTCTTATTTTTCACTCAATAACATTAAAAAAGTGCGATTTTACGGGGGGGGGGGGGCACAAGGGGAGAGGAGGGGCAATTTGACAGGGTTTTGATGACATTTTGGAGGGAATGTTCTCTATAATTTGAGAGGGCTGCTGTCTCTAAATCAACAACTGAACTTGTTTTTTGGTAGAATGTTGGACTAAAACATATACTAATCAATGTTTTAGAATAATTCTTGATATTTCGGAAACAACATCAATGTTGCATTCCATTACTGATGAGTTGATTATATCATGTTAGAAGTCAAACTATTTTAACATGCTTTACTTAATAACTTGAGAAGAATTCTCTATATGAAAAATTAGTTTGTTATTAATACCACTAATTTTGGAAGGGTATGGAGAATTTTTCATGGATTCCTTTTCCTACATTGGTTATTATTTTTGTAGCATTTAGGATTTTTGATTCTAAGTCAATTTCATACTTCACTGTGATAAATACTTCAGATTTTAAATGTGTCTTATAACATATGCATCACCTATTAGTTATTCAAATATCCTTTTTTTAACTTCTAAATGATGTAATGTATTCATATTTCAAAATAATAATAATAATAATAATTTCTGTGAAATCTAAGTATAACCTTTATATTTGAACTGTATTGTTTTTTTTTTTTTTTCTTTGTAAAAAATCTGAAAAAGTCAAGAGAAAATTTTATTTTCTTTACTCATTATTATTATTTTTTTAATTTGTACAGTTGATGTCTAAATACCTCAAAATTTACCCGCTAGGTTATATGTAAAATGCCTTGTAGGTACAAAGGGGGAGCCCAGAAGAAACCAGAATTATTTTTCATTGTATTTTTTTTTAAAAATTACACAACAACCTCTTATTCCCTTCAAAATACACTCCATTATAACTTAAACATTTGTCCTACTGGTGCTCAGTAGCATAACTATGGGGTCTAGCACTCCTGGCAAACTAAAGAAATTGTGCCCCCCCCCCCTCCCCCAGGGTCGCTCACATGAAAAGTTACCAGAGGTCATTGTGACCTCTAAAAAAAAATTTTTTTTTTTTTTTTGGAACAGTTTGATTAGTTGATTTGACAAATACTGTCTGACCATCGATTACATGGAAAGGCTAATGTCCGGTTTATAGGCGGAAATGGACGTATCTATTAGTTTATAGGGGTGTTAGTTGATTTGCTACAGATGTGCACTTTTGCCTCTCTATTAGTTAGCCTTAATTTTATAAAAATGAAAAATCTGAAGTATATTCGATCTATATTCTCACGGCAAAAATTAATTGATTTATTTATTCGCAACTAAGTTTTGAGCTTACCATTTTGCTTTTACGTTCCTGAACGAAATGAAAATATTTTATTTTTGTTGTTTCCATGGTAATTTTTGTTTTCCCTTATTTTATTTTAGAGAATGCAATAAATGAATAAGGCACTAGTGACATTATAAAAGGCGTGCATCAAAATCCCATCGTTATTTTCCCTTCTCCCCTGCTAGATCCATTCAGATGGAATAGTCTTCACTTGGCAGATTGCCAAATTACATACAATCCGTGGTCAAAAAGTAGCAGGCAGCATTGTAATTTTTTTTCTTGTTTTCTTTTTTAGAATTGTTTTCAATGATGCCCAATGTTCTTTCTCAGTAGATGTTATGTATGTGTCTTTAGCTCTTTTTCTTGAAAGTTTTTTTTTTTTTTTTTTTCATTTTTTTAAACATTTTTCAAATTCTATGAAATTTTCTCAAATTTTATGAAAATCTCTCAAATTCTCCCCAAAAAAATTCTTGAAATAAATTTTTTAAATCAGTCGAAATGCCTCCCCCCTGGCGAGAGCCACTCCTGCCAACCCCTAATTACGCTACTGCTGATGCTTCCACTGTTTGAAACAATTTTTGAAGTCATCTTTAGAAATAGCTGGTGGCCCTTTTTCGGGTTTTTCTTAACCCCTTCAATGCTGTCAAATTTGATTTTTTGTGCCCTATTTCTTTTGTGGAAATAAGGAAATGTCACACAGAGAGGCGAGTAAAGTGCAGTTAGGGCAGCATCTTATAACAAAAGACGTTTCTACGCTACGTTATCTTTGATTGTTAGTCAGTAACCCTTTTGTTCCCAAACCTTTGATTACAATTTTCTGAACCGATCTCCAAGATAACCCTTTTTACCAAATAGAAAGCAAAACTTCATACCTATACAGTATACTCCCGATTATCCGTGTGCGGATTATCCGGTTTGCGGATTATCCGTGCATCATTTCGGAATCACACTTTTCTAAAGCTTCGATGATGTTATCGATAATATCATTGAGAAAGTTAAAGAAATCGAAGGTTTCGAATCAGTTGACGCTGAAAATGTCGAAGAGTGGTTTAAAAGCGACGAATGTGAATCAGGATTTCAATATCTAACTGACGAAAATATCATTGAACTTGTTACTGAATCAAACGCAAGTGATGATACTGAAAACGAAGATGAAGAACATGAAGAAAGTACAATTTCACATTCTAATGCTCTACAATCTGTGGAATATTTATTGGATTACATGAGTGAAAGAAGTCACGATTACGGAGAAATAATTGTAGTAAAAAAAATTTGTACGGACATACGCAACTATTTAAACAAACAAAGAAAACAAAAATGTATCACCGATTTTTTTTAAGCAATAAATTTCGAAGAAAAGTTCCTGGGTTGTGTGAGTATATATATATATATATATATATATATATATATATATATATATATATATATATATATATATATATATATATATATATATATATATATATATTATTTAGTTTTTTCTAATTTCCCCTTAAATAGTTACCCTGCATATTCCTTAAATGATTTTTCGGATTATACGTGTTTTTCGATTATCCGTTCTACGCCTCCCGGTGATTAGCACGGATAATCGGGAGTATACTGTATGTCGTATATTGAAAACTTGCCATCACAAAAAAAAATGAATCTTGAACTGGCAATGAGTTGCGATATGCACACCTGCCAGAAAACGCAAACTCGGCCCAAAGCAATGCTATTCCGTATATTTTTGGGTCCCATTTCGGATATTTTTGGTAAAATGTTTGAACTGTTCTTTTACTTTAAAAAATATAGCATGTAAGCAGTGATGGGATTCAAATCATTCAAGAACCGGTACGCTTGAATTTTTTACGGGGAAAATAATAATGAAATTTCAAACACACTTAATAAAATATCTAAAAAATTTTCAATAAATAGTAATCTTTCAAGCTTATTTAATGCAACAAAAAATAACTAACTTAATTTTAAAAGTCCAAATAACGTTTTTGTTTCTTCTAATTTCTTTGTTTTTGCTCGAGGATCAGCTGCCATCGCCTCTGCTACCACTAACTGAGGGTCCCAAACTGTTTTAATGGAAACCAACTAAGTTAATTATCATTGTGTTTAAAACATTTTTGACTATCAATCTATTTCTTTTCTTCAAACATATTGTATTCATTAGAAGCTGAACTTACAATAATGGTTTGTGGATATTTCAGACTTTTTTTTTATACCTTTAGGGACAATATAACTTTCAAAATGTTTTCCTAAAAGGTTTTCAATTAAGTCTCTGTACTCATTTGCATCGATTTTGTATTTGAAAACCTTTAAAAAATGCTGAATAAGTTTTTCTGTCTTAATATACCAGTTTGCAGAACTTCCTAAATTTCAAGAACTTCTGTGTGGAACTTAGAGAATTTTTAAGAAGCGTTTTGTGCATACCGGCTAAATCTCACTGCTACATATAAGTTTTATTTGATTCATTGTAACATAAGATTTCATCACATTTTGTAAATATTGTTAATGATTGTATAAAGTAAAGTCCCATGCTATATTTTATAGAAGCCGTTTTGTATTCAGTGAAATATTTTAATGAAAGGAAGTGTGTTATGATTTAAGTTTTGTTTGCCCTAATTTGTATTGGGTAATAAATAAATTTTATTGCACTTAATTCTTGTCATTATTTCTTTAGATTTAAAAAAAAAGTGTTATCTAGACATATAATATAAGGGGTGTTCAAATGAAAAGGTACCAAACAATGCTATAGGTCTGAATGAAGACTTTATTCAAAGTATGCACTGTAGACCTGAGCACCGTGATCTCGCTGATTAACTAACCAAAGTATTCCTTTTCTCAGAATCTTGGTGGCTGTGACAAGACCCAGTCCTTCACAGTGTCCTTGAGTTTGCCGTCTTGGTTGAAGCGCTTCCCTTTCAAATGCTTTTTCAGAGAATCAAACATATGGAAATCACAGGGTGTCATGTCAGGACTGTGGGGCAAATGTTCCAGCTGTTCCCACTCGAACTTGGCCAGTGCTGCCTAAGTGACCTTGGAGACGTGTGGACGCGCAGGCATCATAGAGCAGAACCACCCTTAGTGAGCAGCCCTGGTCTTTTGTTCTTGATGAACCTTAGTGTGACTCAAAAAAAAAAACTTTTTTTCAGTTAGAGTCCATGACACCCCCAATTTTTTTAGACTTACTATTAGCATTATGCTGTAAAAGTTTTAGCTTCTTACCCAAATTTTAAGAGGGTGCTCAATAACCCCTTGTTTTGACATTAGCTGTAGCATAAAAAAATGCTACAAATTTAGAAACATTTAATTTCCCCAGTTTTTTTTTTTTTTTTTTGTTAATAACTATTTTTTTTTTTTTTTGCAATGTAAAGGGTGTCCCAAAATTAACGCAAGATTTGAATTTGCGCCATTTTTGCAATAAATGGTTGGCAACCCTGAAAAAAGAACAATTTGACAGCTGAGAGTTTAGGGTAATCAAAAATGGAGCGTTATACGATATAATAACGCACTTCCATTATTGAACAATTGTTTCAAAAATAATGAAAGTTGAGGCTGGTCAAGCAGTTACTGTTATTGGCGCTCGGTATCGCAACACGGTAATGCACGGGTGGTTGTGGGCTCTTTGACATAGACCTTTGAATTCAAATAACCCCATAAGAAGAAATTTAAAAATGTTAAATCACACGATCTAGGGTGCCAATTCTGATCACCGAAATGAGAGAGTACGCGACTAGGAAATGCCTTATGCAGTAATTGAAATGTTTCACTCTCTCTCTAGCTGTATGGTACAATAACACCCCATTTTTACTAACCCTAAACTCTCAATTGTCAAATTGTTCTTTTTTCATGGCTGCCAACAATTTATGGAAAAAATGGAGGCAAATTCAAATCTTGCATTAATTTTGGGACACGCTTTATATGCATATTACTCATGTATATTATAATATGTAGCTTTTTTTTTTTTTTTTTTTCAGTTCAATGTATTTTTTCAACCCTCCCTCCCCTTACTTATGATGTTTGGGGGAGGGGTTGAGTATCCTCTTTCAGTTGAAATAGGAAGCTAAAATTCTTCCAGTATATTACTATCCACAAGTTTAAAAATACTGAGGGGTGTCCTGCAGGGGCGGCATTTCAACATTTCATTTGGGGGGTCGAGTATTTTAAATGTGAGTTACCTCAGCTTGGATTAAAATACATATTGGTTAACAGGATAGGATCATAAAATGGATTAAATATTTATACAAAACTAGCTGCTTTGCCCGGTCTACCTTGAAAATAACCATTATGTCAAATCAAGTATATTCAATAACAGGCTTAAATGAAAGAGAGAAAAAAAAAACCATCATGCAAAATTTTCCTTTCAAACAATGATGACAGATATTAAAATACTTTTAAGAAATTAAAATAAAATGAGACAGATGGATTTAAAAAGCGTAACCATGGAAACACTAAGTAAAATAAGTTTAAGAATTGAAAATGAGAAAGATGAAATAAACAATGGATTCAAAAAGCGTTATCGTGGAAACGCAAAATAAAATGGTTAAAAACTTGAATAGAGAACAGATTTTTGGACTTCATTTAATTCGATTATAACTTTTTTTCTAATTGAGATAGAGGGTTAAACTTTCGACCTTAGGTCGAGTTAGGTCTCGAGTAAAAAAAGCAGCTCTTTCCAATGGTGTCAAACATAAAACTGTGGGACAATTCACTTTTTATTGATGGATTTAATGAAGAAAGTAGTGCCTAAATTTCAGCTAAACCTAAACAAATTCGACCTAAAAAAGCAAATAACTTCCGCCGTAAGTTGGTTAGAGCGTTGAGACGAATTACGTAAAACGTGGGAAATTCTACTTTTTCCAACGATATATAATATTAATATATGCAAGTAACTTTTCGCCCCCATATTCGGGAATTTATGTGAAAATTGGGCCTAAATTGGAATGAAAAAAAGAACTACTTATCTAAATTGTTTCGAACTGGTCTGCAAACCTTTTCAGGACTTAAAGGAACAAATTGTGAAAATTTCACCGAAATCGGCCGTGTAGTTCTCGAGTTTTGCGAGTTCAAACGCACAGATGCTTTTTGCGGACTTCATTTTATACTATGTAGAGATAAGACTATTAAAAGAGTTTAAATATTAATTAATATGGTTTATTTGATCATAAATTATTCAACAAAATATTTTGATATTACAGTTTTTACCTTTCAGAAAGTTTTAATGTACGATTTTTAAAATCTGGAAATCTTGTTACTTTCTTCCATCAATATGGAATGTCGTACTTTTTTATCAGTATAACTAAAGATGTAAGTCTTTTTTTTGTCCCATTGTGCTCCGAAGATAATTCTCTAGCCTCCTAACGCACAAAAATTATCTTTCACAACTAGCTGAGCCAATTGGAATAGTTGAAAAACAGTTGAAGCAACAAAGTTAAGTTAGAAAACACATCTCTTAGATTTTTCTCTTTAAAATAACATAGGTAACTTTGAATATTGTGCTATTCTCCGTTTTTCATTATTGAATAGTGTAACGGATTCGGTGCGACTTCCACTTTCTTGAAATGAAGACACAGTTCTTGATAAAAACACAGGAAATTTATTTACACTATGTACAGGAGAAACCGTTAACAACTGCTAAATTATTCATCAGCAATTAAGCAATTATCACACAACACCGTAAACTCAACGTTTACACACGTATTTACTTCCAAATACGAAAACAACACAGCGAAATGCCTCGCTATAAACAGAGCTAATACACACACTCAGTTCGAAATCTGAATCGAAAACTCCCCGTTTATCCATCGCTAACGGCTTTTATAAACATCCAAGAATTTTCTACAACATTCTTTCTGCTTCGAGAAATGCGTAGACCGTTATCAAACTTTATCAATGAAAATAAAAAGAATAGGGGTTGTATACTTTGGCCATATGTTAAGGGGTTGTATATTCATTACGGGAAACTATTTACAGGTTACGTTCCTACAATAATTACTATTTACAAGATTTGTAACAATAGTATAGTGGATATTTGCAAAACAATTCTTCTTACTCAGTGCTATAAATTTTACTTATAATTGAAACATTTTATTTCTCCTTTTCAATAACCTATCACTATAACATTGAGCTTAAGGCCAACAATACAAATAAATCTTTATCATCAAATCTTATTTTAATTTTATTACAAACTGAATCTATTATCTGATACAAAATATTAATTCAATTTTATGACTTTATATCATCATGTTGATTTTTGGCACCTTCTAAATTCATTTGGATTTTTTTCCGCCGTATTAAAATTGGCGCGAATTAAGATTTTTTTAAAGTTTCGCTCTTGGTTGAAATATACATCCAAACAAAATTTATAAACTGTTTCGACTGTAGATTTAGCTGAAGCATGGACAGTCCGAAAATTAAGGTTAGCGGATTGAAAATGTTTTGATAGAGTGCAGAATTTTTTTTAAACTCTCCACAATACAAACAAAGCGAATAAACATTCAAACATAGTCATACATGTAAAAGGGCGTCTGCTTTTCCGCCATTGAAAGAGTCGCTTTCAAACAGATCAAAATAAACAAGGAGGACTTTTATAATTTTAACTTTTGAAGAATATCTTGTGTTACTCAGAAATGGCAAAGTTAAAGAGCAACCAGAAAAGGCATTTGTTGATGTTTGACTTTTTTTCAAAAATAGCGTGTCTTTTGTAAGAATTTTCTGTGAATGTATATAAAGCATTGGGTTGCTGAAATGTCTTTCTACCAAAAGGAATCGGTGTTCTCTCACTAACTAAATATACATTTAAAATATGAGCGTAACAACGTACGCAAAATATCAAGGAATTGCTTGTAAAATTGTGCAGCCACACCACTGGTCCTCTCATAACACTGAACACATAAGTATGAAATATTTAGTCCACACGAGGAGATTACTTCTTTAGTTGAAACAAACAGACATCTTACATCACTTTTTTCTGTTCTGAAAAGGGCTGCAAATGATTCAAAATTTTCTAAGTTACATCCAGATAGCAAAATCCGCTTGTGTTATAGAAATGTCTTAAGATTCATTCACTATTATCGAGAATCAGTGGGCGTGTTTTGTAAAAAAAAAAAAAAAAATACTTTTGGCATATCTCAGAGTAACAATAGGATATTTTAGTGTTATTTCTGGGATTAAATGTCTTCGTGTTGCTCTGAGGCGACGATATGGTCGCCGATTTACGATTTACGTAAACTGAATTTGCCCGTTTCTTATCATTCTGTGCAAAAAATTTGGGGGTGCAACTGCCCCCTCTCGCTCCCCCTATTTGCCGCCCCTGGTGTCCTGTTATCTGGGAGAAACTTTTTTTTTACATGTATTTTTGAACCACCCTAATGAACCTGCATAGCCTTTGGAGCGTCTCACTGTATACATTGGAGTTAATGATTCTCTTGTGCTCAAGGAATTCAACAAGTTGAAAACCTCGTTTGTCAAAAAAACCCTGATCTCTCCTACGCATTCGAGTGCTTGCACATGCTTCTATCCAGACTGATACTTCCAATCGCATCCCTCGATATCTCGCTATGTTTTCCCACAGTGACATAGGCAAATATGTTAACAATGGGGTTGTTTCCAAAATTTTAAAAAAAGTTTTCTTTTCCGAAAGAGCATGCTTAAAAACATAGGATCTGACCATTTTTTAAATAATTTATTTAAGTTTAATATTTTTAAAAAATTACTTTAATCGGTGCTCTTTCATTGTTTACGAATCTTGCCGATGACATCACAAATGATGAAATGCTATTCAGTATTGCCGTAGGCTACGGTATTGCCATTCATAGAGCGAAATATTTAATTCACATCTTTACTCATGTGTATTGGCAACGATATGGTTGATTGCAAGCGTAGAGCCCAATATTTGATTCGCTTGTTGATTATCATAACGTGGAAACGTGGTAGAAAGATGCACCAAAATGCATCATTTATGACGTCATCAAGACCACGCCTTGTTTGAAAAATCGGACATTTTAAAAAATTAATTAAAAAATAACTGAAATAACTGTTGGGGAAAATGAAAGTAATTTCTGGGTCCATGTTTTTTTTTTTTTTTTTTGCTCATTTTATCAATTTTAATGACTAAAAGTAGTTTTTTGACTGAAGGAAACCACCCCATTATGTTGTTTTGACATTGGTACCTTTTTATTTGAATGCCCCCAATAAAATAACAAGGTTTTTTTGGGTGTGTATATGTAGCCCACTTCTCGGAAAAACAGTAAGGCCTAGAAAAATAGAATTTGCATACAAGGACAATTTTTGCAATAATTTCAAAACACGAGAACAACTAGTTTTAAGGACCTTACAGCTCTATGAAGACTGCATTTTTAGTTTCGCGCTTACCAAATGTTTTCAGTGGCTTTCTCTTAAAAGAGTTTTTAAGATAATGTGGCATTTTATTACATATTCTTATTTTTCAATATTGTTTTTATGTAGAATCTTTAGTGCCAGTACAAGCTGTCCTATCGGCCATTTTAATGTCATATGTTTTTATGTGTCTGCATTAATTGTTTGCTGAGTTTTCGTATTTCACCAAAATTTGCATTGACTGTCATGTGTGGCTCCAAAAGTTTCATGAAATTAAGGTAACTATAATCTTATATCAGTTCACTCTCGTATGCAAAGGTAAACACACCAGTAGTGACCACTTCAAGGTTTATATTTGAAAAAATAACGATTCCAGGTTTCCCAATGGATTCAAACGTGCAGGAGGTAACACCCCCTGCATGTTTTATGCATTTTTGAATACATTGGGAGACCTGGAATCCTACTTTTTCAAATAGTAACCTTGAAGTGGTCACTACTGGTGTGTTTACCTTTGCATGCAATAGTGAACTGATATAAGAATATAGTTCCATTGGGAGACCTGGAATCCTACTTTTTCAAATAGTAAACTTGAAGTGGTCACTACTGGTGTGTTTACCTTTGCATGCAATAGTGAACTGATATAAGAATATAGTTCCATTGGGAGACCTGGAATCCTACTTTTTCAAATAGTAACCTTGAAGTGGTCACTACTGATGTGTTTACCTTTGCATACAAGAGTGAACTGATATAAGAATATAGTTCAATTGGGAAACCTGGAATCCTATTTTTTCAAACAGAAACCTTGAAGTGGTCACTACTGGTGTGTTTACCTTATCTCTAGTTGATTAAATTGAAAAACCAACGTAAATAAAGCAAATTCTCAAGAAAATACAGCTAATAGCCATTTCAAGGCTACAATGGAGCCTCTTCATCAATGTAAAAAACTCAGCACATAATCAGAAAGTAGTGAGAGAACTGAACGTCAGCCAGGAAGACACCGGTATTTATACCAAATATCTTATTAAGAGATGAAACCTAACCAATCGGAGAACTAAAGGTCATCCCCTTCTCTCGCAGCAGGGGGGGGGGAGGAAACAACCAATCAGAAGCCTTGAAACAAAAAGTGAGAGATAACGAACAACCCGAAGAAGCAAATTATAAAAATTGCTTTCCAATGTTAGGAAAAAATAGAGTGCTGAAAAAATCATTGACTAGAGAATGAGATTTTTTCCGAAATAGTAAGCTTGCCAAAAATTCTCTTGGGGGATTTTTCATTTGTATCTCTCGTTGTTGAATTTTGTGAGGATTTTTTTAAAGGTACAGGAACATTGAATAAACTTATAAGGAAAAAAAAGCCTCCGTGTTTCGTTTACTATCTCCGATTTTATTTAAATACGTTTCGAAAATTCAATTTTCCCCCGAAATATCCAATGATTTAAAGAAGCTTTTTTTTTAAGTTGGCCTCAATTTTATTGCATGTAAAGAACCGACTTAGTTAAGACTTTTTTTTTTAACTTAATTTTCACAATAACTATTTCGGAAGGGGGGGGGATTGGGGGTAACGTGCAAACATTGAGCTTGTTCTTCGTCGAAAATTGCATCCAAATAATTACAAACCGTTATTTATCTCAGAATTTCCCCAAAATGGGTACACTTTCATGAATCCAAAAGCATCTTTTCATATTGGACCAAGGGCGGATCCAGAAAATGTTCAAGGAGGGGGCGATTGTTTTTTACTGTTCACTCTTTGGAACTTCAATCTCTTAAAACTTTCAAAGGAGTGTACTGAACCCCATCGCTCACCCTTATGTAAAAAAAGGTGTCCTATAGTTGTGTTTCTTTTAAAACATATTCAGGGTGAGCCTTTGAACCTATACCTAGTTGTCATCTAAGATCGTCTAAAAAAGAGATTTTAAAACTTCAATTTCAAAAAAAAAAAAATCCTATTGAAAGTTCAAGTCCCTATCCCCAGAGTAATAAAAGATGGGCTACGATTGCGTTTTCAAAACTTCGATTCCGGAAAAATTCCAAAGAATAGCTCCCTTTCTTCTATCACCATCGAAGATTATGTAAAATTGCGTTTTTGGAACTTTAATATTGAAAATATACTTGAAGAAAGTACTAGTTTCTCGGCTCAAGGAGGGGGCGATCGCCCCCATCGCCCCTCCCTTGTATCCGCCCTTGTATTGGACTAACCTTATTCCTGTTTATGTTGAATCAGAAGCGTACACGGGGAGGGGGAGAAGGGACACCTGTTAACTCAAACCCGAACCGGGAGGGGGCCCCAATATTTTTAAAATGGGAGTGAAATATAGGGGTAAACAATATGGAGGAGGCCCGTAAAAGTCGTTGACGAACCCCAAAATTTCTGTGCACGCGGTGCGTTGAATCATGCATCAACTATTTTTGTTAATGGGCGAAAATAGTATATTTTACAAAATGAATTAGTATTTTGAAGCTCAATCACATTTCAATAAATTACATGAGAACGAAATATTATCTGAAGAGACCGGTGATAACTGAAACGTTTTAGGTCAGCTATTCTCAACAAGGACTTTGGAGATTTTGTGAATGGCCCGTGGAGGCAATCGAAAAACTTGGCAAACCTGGATGTACAGTGAAAAACGTTTAACACGAAGCTGAATGGACCGAAAAAAAATTTCATGATAAACGAATTTCGTGTTAAAAGATTCATATTTAAGTGTGCAGTATACAATCCGGATCGCTATACCAGTTTGCGCAAACCGATTTTTCATGTTAAGCGTTTTCGTGTTAAACGTATTTCACTGTATTAACATATGTTTGTCAAAGGCACCGTAAAAAATAAAAGCATTTCCTCCTTTTCATCAGCGATATGCATTTTGGTTAGACATTCAAAAAAGCCGAATTCTTCAACATCATTAAAGAATAATTGAGGAGTTTCTTTTCAAAACGGATTGTATCCAGTAATATATTTTTTTGGCGAAGGAAAAAAATGTTTTACGCACAAAAACTAACTATTCGAATTTCGAATTCTTCACGATGTTTTGGTAGAATAACAAGTGACTATTGGCTTAACAAGTGTCTATGAATTTTGCCTCAATTTTGTCAGACCTAAATTGCCAAGTTTATTTTTGGATATATTCCTTTTTCGTGTAAAACACTGGATCTTATCATCTGGAACCTTTTGCAAAAAAAAAAAAAAAAATACATATTTTCTTCAGAAATAAACTTAATTAGATTGAAACAAAATATTCAACATTTTTTAATATTTTTTTTTCGCGTTACTCCTTCTTACTTATTTTATTCTTTTCATTGAACAGAACATTTCAAAAAAAAAAAAAAAAAGGATCTTCGATCTAATTAGGTATGAACAATAAAACCACCCAAGCCGATTCAAATAACAACGTTGTAGGTATTAATAGAGATCACAATTTTTATCACAACTAATCAATCAATTTTTATCATAACTAATCACAATTTTATCATTAATTAATCACAATTTAATGGCAATATTAATTATTTAATATTAATTTAGTGATCACAATTTGAGGTCGCGCTTGCCTAACTGCAATGCTAATGATAACAGACTTGCGCAAGGTGCTACGATCTCTTAATACGGACGGGTATCACCCTTGATTGGAAATTCTTAGCCAGTGCTTCGCTCCGCTATTTTATTAATGAACTACTTTTGAATTAGAAGTTTAGAAGTGGAAAGTTCAAATTTGGATATGTGCCCTTTTGATATGAAAGTGAATGAGTGGTTACCAGAGGGATAGGTTCCACTTTGCTGTAAAAGACCTCGCAGGAAATAAGGGGATGGATATACACCGTTTAGGTGGTAAAACCTATGTTTACGCATTTTGTAACAGTAGATATAAAATACTTCGATCAAAAAGAAATTCATGGGTCCATACGGCTTATATTAGAGATTCTGAAAAAGAAAAAGAAAATGTTTTTTTCCAAAAGTGAATAGAATCCGTTTTGAAAGTAAACTCCCCAGTTTGTTTATTAACCCCCCCCCCCCCCCCCCCCCCGCACATTCATTTCCAGTAGCGTACACAGATTTCGCTGCGTCCTCTCCCGCAAGATTTATAAGTTCTCCTCCTCCCCGATAAGAATGTTTTTAAAAATATATAAATTTAACCATAGTGTTATTTTTTCAGAGCGTCATTTCCATCAGTTTTTATGTAATTATTCAACTAAAAATTGTTATAAAGCGAGAGAAAAAAATACTAAGTTGAACTGCTTTAGATCCTCAAACTCTCTTTTGAAGTTTATTTTATATCTATAGCATGTTGCATTTGCAATCCCGCCGCCAGAACACTAAAATTGTTGTCTGTGTTCAACTAAAATGAGCAGATGATTCAGTCGTTCCACGATGGCACACGTCTAGACCTCACCAATTCCGATTCCGAATGAGTCCCTTGGCGTTTTGTTGTCCTGCGCCAAAATTTCGTCCTTGTTCGATTTCTGATCGAATGCGGTTTAAATAGGGTCAAAGTAACGAAGACTGCTGTATTCACGACCCCCACAGGAGCAAGATGCCGATTTCCTTTGTGTTCGGCACGTGTACTGGTTTGGGTTATACTTGTTGGGGTTATATATTGCATTTAGGTTGGATTCCGATTCTGAAGAGAGGAAATTATTTAATGTGTACTGGGATGTTTGACTCACACTATGTTATGACTGCAAATTTGCATAGTTTATCGCTGCAAGCTGCAAGGCTTCGCCCATGGCAGATTTAAAAGGCTGTCCCTTACCCATGCAAAAAGTAGTGTAGATAAAAGTCGGAAACAACGTTTAAAGCACAAAGAAAAGATTGAAAAGTTAAAATGCAAGCATGTTTCAGAGGCAATAGCCTCCTTCCTCAGTGCAAAGCAAACAATTGGGATGGAACACGGTCATGGGAGAGTTTAAATATAAAAAGGGGGGGGGGGACCAATCAGATCTCAGCGCGTGCTGAGGCATGATTTGACGTATCAGAATATGTAAATTTGAACCCATCGAGTAAGATTGGAGAGATATGCGAAACCGCAAAAGACTCATTAAAGATTAGTACCCGACTACGCATGCGCGATGCAAATTAGGGTGATGTGTTTATGAGTCTATGTATGCATGTTTTTTCCTATATGGCGTTGTACAGGCTAAACACCTTGGCCGATTTTGATAAATCTTACATCAATCGATTTGTCTTAACCTTGGGAGTGTTATTAAACGCATGACAGTAATCAAAATTCACCATATCAACAACCAGTTGCCATATTGTCACTTCGGGATCGTGTCGCACGCTATCTGTGTGCTACACAGCGTGCGACAATTGCATGTAGTTTTCGCTGCCTGAATTTTTTGTTGACTAAGCCTACTAATTCGATTTTCATCTCTAACATGTTGCATTTGTTTTTCTCATGATTCAGGGGACTGAGTTTCGCGACGTGTACGCTCTTGACGGGCTTTTTTAGTTTTGGGAGAAAGATTTGATTGACGACTTTTCCGCGCGCTTTTTATATAGCTGTGGTTGACTTAAATTCGCTCATTTTTGCTAAACGTCAAGCATATGTAGCTTTAAGCAGAGTAAGGTCCCTAGAGGGACTGATAATCAGTAGTTTAGACCACCGCAAGTTACTTAATAATCCTCACGATATAAACTTGCTCAATAAAATGACAAAATTGCGAAATTTGCCGTCTTATGATCATAATGACTAAGTCAATGAAAATTAACTAAAAAGGGTAAAATAAAGAATAATTATTAGATAAAAACAAAAAACCCCGACCGCGTAAAAACCAAAAAGCTAAAAAGAAAAAAAATATATAAGCCCAGTAGTTTGGAATTTTATTAAGCATTACTGAATAACTACTCCATTGAAATACTTTTATGTATAATCGATACACACATAAGACAAATCATAAATTCAAAAGCAGAATAGAAGGATCAACAATATATATATATATATATATATATATATATATATATATATATATATATATATATATATATATATAATATTTATTTATTTATTTGTGAGATACGCGGATTTTATTTTAGATTCCATCGATACATGAAACGTTCATATTAACAATATTCTGAAATAGAACACGAAGGTTATTTGAGACAGACGGGTGGACCTATCCTCCAGAGGGTTCGAGGGTCACATGCTTGATTAGATTTTCTTCCTTGGCAACGTAACTAGCCATGGGGTTGGTCTTCGCCTCTTGGGGACATAGGATGGCCCTAACCTTGTTGCCTCAAACAGCTAATCGGAGAAGACCAGCTGTCGGGTCAGACGTATTGTTCTATAAGAACAGTGTTCGCGAATTGTTTATGAGAGATGCTGTGGAGGGTGTTTGTCATTGATCAAAGTAATATTATAGGGATTGTTCTTTAATGCGGGATATTGACGTAACAAGTTGGATTCGCTGTATCACAAAGAAATTGTTTTTTTTTTTCTTTTTTTTTTCTTTTTTTTTTGAGCAATCACGATTGCTTATTGTTCTCACTTGACTGTTTTTGGCGTCTTATCATTTTATTTTCCCATCGCCACCCTCCGCACGATGCTGCTCCTATAGCGAAAGCTGTCTCCAGGTTGCATCCATGTCCTACACACACGCGCATACATACACAACTACACACACACACACACATACACACACTGCCACATACACCTACACACAAACACATGCACACACGCATACATACAGACACCTACACATACACACACAAAAAAACATACACACACACATACACACAACTACCCACACATTCATGCCTGCACACAGACACAAGCACATAAGCCTACACACATACACATTCCCCACCACACACACATTTATACACACAACTACCCACGCGCTTATGCCAGCACACAGACACAAACACACATGCCTACACACACATACCCCCTGCATACAAACACACATACCCCCCACACACAAACACACACTCGTGATTGCGAAAAACATAATTTGAATTCAAGAGGCCAAAATTCAAATTAATTTAATCTTTTTTTTTTCGATCTTTTGATTTTTTCTAATATTAAAGCTTCTTGTTGCTTATTCAAAAGCTATTTATGTTCTATTTTAGCTCATAAGTTTCACAACCTTACCTCCCTCCGTTAAAATGGTACATTAGATATAATGGCAAAGCTACTTCAGTTAATAGAATAACATCAATATTTGATTGTAACTAAAAATCAAACTTTTTTGTAGTGTTTTTTTTCCTAATTTGAGATCTTCCAGTTGGGTACCATTATTTGCATTCTACTCCTATGCAGCAATGGACCTACTGCCTCCTCTTTTGCCGTCAAATATACTAAAAAATATGAAGTAGGGCAAAGTTAGCCCACGTGGTTCAACGTTACCTTAAGTGACTGCAAGCAAAGGTCAGGGCAGCTAAATCGCCCCCAATGCATTTCATTGCACTTTTAATAACATATTTTTTAAGTATTCGTTGCACGTTTTCACTGTACGGTTTGAATGTGTAAAAAATTAACAGTGCAGTTCCAATTGACGGCAACAAACTCAACAAAACCACGACCCTATCTGCACCAAAAAACTAAATTGAACATTGATCCACACATTGCTAACATTGCTTTAGGAACTGCTGTTCTATTAACAACATCCTGACGTTTAACACGCCCTGAACATTTCTTTCTAAGAGCTTTCCCTTTCCCAGTCGATGTCCGCAGCTGCGAACCCCCTTCACAGATCGTTTGCTCGACCCCCAAACAGCGAAATTCGCTTCACCCAGTCTCTTAAGTAAGACTAAGAGCGATTGAATTAATTGGAATGAGTTTAGCTGAGAATCCCCTCGACGTGGCAGTGAGCGCGAAGTTGCGGTTCTGTTAAACATGGGCGTGAAAGAAATTGCTAAACAACGTGAATGGAAAAATCAATGACGGGAAAAGAAAGACAGTTTCAAGGAAGCATTTTTGCGATTATTAGTATTTAGGACAATATTAGCAATTATAAATTAGGAAAAAGAAAATTTGTATGTTTTACATCTGGAATTCAAATTATGTTTTTCGCAATCACGAGTGTGTGTATGTATGTATGTGGGCGAGTGTATGGTGTGTGTGTGTAGGCGTGTGTATGGTGTGTGTGTGTAGGCGTGTGTATGGTGTGTGTGCGTGCGTGTGTGTGTAGGCGTATGTATGGTGTGTGTGCGCGTGTGTGTGTAGACGTGTGTATGTGTTTAAGCGTGTGGATGGTGTGTGTGCGTGCGTGTGTGTGTGTGAGTAGACGTGTGTGTAGGTATGTGTGTGTAGACGTGTGTATGTGTAGACATGTGTGAGTAGGCATGTGTGTGTGTAGGTATGTGTGTGTGTGTAGGCATGCATGTGCGTGCACGCGTATGTATGTGTAGATGTGCGTGTAATCGTGCGTGTGTATGTAGACGTGCTTGCAGGCATGCGTGTGTGTGTGTGTGTGTGTAGGGTATAGACGCCTCCGCCCAGGAGTGGTTCCATTCACGGAGGCCGGTGGTGAATGAATGCAAGCGATTTGTAACATTGGCACGAAAATTTCTCCTTTCATAAATATTAAAACAACGAGCTAAGCGCATTCTCGTTGTCATGGCAATCTGAAAAATCAGAGCAACTTCAACTGTGGTCAAGGAAGGGCAGTAAAAAATTCGTGATTGCTCAAAAATCAGATTTTTACTTAGATATTGTTTACACTAGATGTACATGAAATGTGTCGAATTATCAGGATAATATGCTCTAATAGCTATCAAATAGTGAAATGTCAAATGTTCTTCTAGTTTATCAACATTCCTTAGAATATAATAGTTGGTCTGTATCTATGTTTTGTTCTTTGATGCAGAAGAAAATTGTTTATGACTAGGGTTGCGGAGTCGGAAGGAAAATGACAAACTCCAACCCCGACTAGAATCCAATTAGAATCTTGAAGATTTCGACTTCGACTATTTAACCCCCAAATCAGTTTTACTCCGATTTCTCAGCCCTGTTTATGACAAACTGCATTTCGTTTTTTCATTGTTGCAATTGCTTCTGATATACAAGCCTTTTGCTGCCCATGCTACTCATAATCTATTGTTATCTCATAAATTTTACAAACTTACCTTCCTCCGTTAAAACAGTGCATTAAGTATTATTTTGGCTCAAATTTATTTAATAGAAAAACATTAATCTTATTGTAGTTATATGTCCAAGCTTGACATATTTTAGTTATTATGTACTATTATTTGCATTCTAACTCCAACAGAGTGCCCCAATAAGAAAGATGCATTTGTGACGTTTTAGAGAACACTGTATAGTTGCAAAATGACATACTATTACATTATCAATGGGTAAATATTTCGATTCAGAAATTCCATACTTGAACTACGCTGAAACATTGTAAGTTGTGGAAAAATACAATGGCATTAAATACTGACAGTAAATAATGCATCTTCTTTTGTATAGATTGCCTTACACCATTCTAACAACATGCTCTCCATTAAGTATCGAGAAAACAAAAGCATCAGTGCTACCGCTTCTTGAAAGAATATATTCTTGGTAGCCCAGACACGTCTCTATAAGTCAGTACCCTCCCCTTTAATGAATTCGGGTATCCCCCCTTCGAAATCCCCAGCGTACTGACCCATTAGGGACCACCGGATCCTTGGAATCAGCGAATTTCTCCTCTTCTCTCTCTCTCTGATTTTCTTCTCCAGCGTCTTTCTTTTGTTTTTACCTTCCTTCTAGAATTCTATGATTCTTAGTGGCGGGAGAGATAATTCCAATGTACAGAAGAACCTTCTTTGTCTGGATCAAATTTGTAGTATTAGAAAATTTTATCTTCGCATTGATAATTTTGGGTTATGATAGAAAGAACGTAACTAAAAGATACGCCGAACATTCGCCTTTTAAAGTTGAATAAATATATTTGTGCTTGAAAAGTAAAAATAAGGAATAACAACGTATAATTGCACAAAATTGCAGATTACTGAAGAAAATTGTAGCAATCTGCAGTTTTGTGCAATTATACGTAGCTATTTATTACTAGAAAGTCGCCCGTCAAGGTATGACGGGTGAAAATTGCTTCTATATTTGAACGAACCTGTTTGGTGATATTTTGATAGTTGAAATTGTAACCCTAAACAACAGTGGATGAACCGTAAACTCCAGTAGGTAGCATTCCTTATTGTCGACCATTTCTTCTTTTCTTCATTCCCCTGAAATACACCGTCTTACCAGTAAAACAGTTAACATATCGGATCGAGTTCAGTCTTCAGACAACATTAAATGCACAGCTCCTACCACAGTGTACAGTAAATCATGGTAATCTACCAGCAGCTTAACTATAACGATAAGGCGTTTGGAAAGATTTACGGTTGTCACAGATTTCACCCGCCACATGTTAAATTAAAAAATTTTACAAAGTAGAAAAAAAATGAATGTTAAAATCAACTCAGAATATCGTATGGCAAGCAACTCCTTCAAACCCATATCCGGAGACGGCATTTCGTCGTTGATTGAGGGTCAATCAATCCGGAGGGACCGTAACTAAGCCGAATAAAGTAACCCAATATATTTTTATTGTGGTAGCTAATAATGTTTTTCTCTACAGTATAAAAACGGCATTCATGGAACTTGTTGCGGTTCAGGAAACATTTTCGCAAAAAAAAAAAAAAAAAACTTGTTTTTTACAGGAAACTGGTGTTAACGCTTAAAATCCCGGATCGTTGCTCGGAAGTAGTCTGACGTTTCGGATTTTTTTTTACAGTGTGTTCGGTGTTAACGGCGGTAAAATTGTGGATCAGGGCAAAACGTATGAGCGATACTATGAACCAGTACATAGTTATGAGAAAAAATATCGAAAAGAAAGTATGAAAAAGTATACAAACAACATTAAAAAGTACATTAAATTTGTATGTATATCATATTGTTGTATTAAGTTATTAAATCGATAACTATATCCTTAAAAAAAAATTTCAAACGCTTCATTGACACTTTTTTTTTTTTTTTTTTTTGACAATCATTTTATTTGAGCTCCGCAAAGGCCCGGATTCTTTAGAAGTGGATATTACTCGACTTTTTCTAAAATTCCATCACAAGTAAAACTGCAAAAATTGAAGACACGTCCTTTCTTCTTTCCCAAGAACAGTGGAAGTTTTTTCTTGCGTCAGGGATTTTCTGAGACTTTGGGAAGACGACTATCGATGAATCGATCAGGCTCGTGATCCCATCTGCTCCCTCCCCCATAGACTTACTCCGTCACGGAAGAAATATTCCGCTCCCTCGGATTTCTGTGCATCCTGAAACTCGTTTCCTGAAACTTTCACCCCAGAAAAAGTATATATATATATATATATATATATATATATATATATATATATATATATCATTTAAAGTCTCACTCGTAAGTGGCACACTAGCAAGTGTATGAAACAAAAACATATAAGAATAATAACAATATAAATTGAAAACCTATGTGAAGTTGAACAATTTTAGAATGGGCAGTAACTGCTACGTTATCAAAGAGCTGGAGCAGTTGGCATAATATATTAATTTGCAGATAGATTTCTATAGAGGTCGGTAACGTACATGTCATAGTGCATTTGCATTCTTATCATATTATTAAGTATTAACTTGCCAGATTGAACGTGATAAATTTATTAAGTATTAACTTTTTATAAAAATTGACGAGTTTTTTTAAATGCTGATATGTACAAATCCAACCCCCCAGCTCTGATATGCAAAAAAAGAAGAAAGCAGTCAACTTACCCATTCTGATAGAAGAACGAGAACTCCAAGAAATTAGTCATCCATTTAAACCAAATCCAGTTTCAATCCATTTCCGACAGTTGACCGAAGGCTCAGCATCCAAGAAACGCCTCCGTTGCATAAAGTTTTAAGCCCATCATTCATGCCTACAGCGGATCTGTTGCCATTCGCAGTTATTTGGGCAGAGACTATAGTTTTCGATTTTTTATAAAAGATTTCTTGAATATTCATATTATTGAATTTTGTTCAACTTCGCGTAGTTTTTCAATTTATACTGTTATTATTCTTATATGTTTCTTGTTGTTTTTGTTTCATACACTTGCTAGTGTGCCACTTACGAGTGAGACTTTAAATGAGATATATATAATATACATTTAACACTTTAGCTGCATTTGCGCTGTCTAAATGTAGAATAATATATATATATATATATATATATATATATATATATATATATATATATATATATATATATATTACAAAATTAAACAAATAAGAATACTAAAACTAATAATAAGACAAAGTTGATGAAGCCAGAACTCCTCAGTAGTGGAACCTTCAAGCTTAGGTCAATAGACCCAAAATTTTAAACTAAAAACTAAAGCGACAGTTCCGAAAAAGCTAGCATTCAAGAATTCATAGGGCTAAACGCACCGTATGCGAAAAATGAACACAGATTTCTTGGAACTAATACCTATAACTATGCATTGGGGTTTCGTCTCGACTATTTGAAGCCAATGGCTATCAATAATGGTCCTCCACCGTCCAGCAGAAATTCAAAGGTCTTAACTAATATTCCAGGTGACAGCTCAGTACCGTGTCCCGCAAGTCAGTGTTCATTCCAGTCGATAAAACGTAGATCCATTCAAATAAAAAGATATTTATCCATAAAAACTGTTCCATAAAACGAACAAAGTCAACCGAAAAACTAATTTCCTAAAGCAATTAATGATGCTTTGATGCATATTTGTGAAAGTTGTTTCTCTGTGAACGGGTTATTAATGCAAGGAAAACAACCTGTCTTGACAGAAGACAGAACTATTAATGTTAAAAGAAACTAATTAACGCTTTCCTCTCTGTGAAAGCTTTTTCTCTGCTAGCGTATTATTACCGCAAAGAAAATAGCCCATCTTGATTTTCTGTAAAACCTGTTTTCCTCCCAGAGTAGTGTCAACGCGGGGTAAGCAACTTTTCTTTGGGGCGTTATTTTGGATTGTCGTTTAGTAACTGGATAATATTTCCATTCTATTACTTTTGATAGCATCTGACATTTAATATTTTAAACCAGCGGTCGGCAACTCGTCTATTGCGATCGACCAATCGATCCCGAGCCCATTCTTAGTCGATCGTGGCAATATTCTGGATTTTGCTTTCACTCAGAGTACCATTCATAAACACTGTTTTCTGGAACAAGATTCAGTTTGATTAAGGCGTCGGAGTTTGAGTTGAAAGGTCTAAAGTCCCAGGCTTTTTTCTCTGACTCTTTTTTACTTCCTTTTACAGAAAAAGAAGTATTGTATTCGCGAAGAAATTTTCACCAAAAAAATCGGTCTTAATTTCCATTTTGCTCACCCCCAAACGAATGTTGAGTTTTTTTTTTTCAACCCGACCACACGTGGATATGTGCCTAGGAAAGTACAGAGACACCCGAAATATCTATTTTGACGATCCCCGAGTTAATTACAACAAGTTTTCTCATTGACGTCCGTATGTACGTATGTATGTGTGTATGTGTGTATGTATGTCGCATAACTCAAGAACGGAATGTCCTAGAAAGTTGAAATTTGGTACGCAGACTCCAAGTAAGGTCTAGTTGTGCACCTTCCTTAGGTTGAATTCGTATGCTCCAAAAGGAGTGTTTTGCCCCTTTTTGAGGGGAAATCATTGTTAATTTCGATGTAAACTCAAGTGGTATTATATTTTGGTGGGCACTTGGCGATGTATCGCCAGTCTTTTGATCTCCAAGTTTTGTCGCCAACTTGGTGACAAATTTGGCGATTTTTTTTTTTAAAATCTGGTTTCAATTTGGCCACTGTTGGTGATATTTAGAGAGTAATCTATTGAACCATATTAAAACAGCCAATAATGAGAAAATGACATTAAATTGGAGTAAAAGGAAGTCATGTGATGCACACATCAGCTCGTTTTTCTTTTCTCTAACTCTCTGCTTCTTTTCTCTAACCCAAGCTCTAACTGCCTTCGGAATAAGGCTTGAATTTAAAGTCAAAATCGATAGTTGTTTGAATAATTTACAAACTTTTTTTCTCACTGCAATTTTTAGTTAATATTCTATCAGTTTTAAAACAAGCAATATAGTTGCCTAAAATTAATTTGATGTGAGTTAATAGTGTTCACATAACATTCTTTTAGCAATTTAAGGTAGGCAAACACCCTAATTTTCAACAAAAAAAAATCGGTATTGGGATTTTAAGAAATTTAGAGAGCCCCACTGTTCTTTTTAAATCCACAATTGTTTTTTTCAAATCGATGTATTATCTAGAAAACTAGAAAAAAAATTACTAAACTGAAATGCTTTCCTAATTTTCTCATAACCACGTTTTCAAAGTTTTTATTTACGCCAACCACTCTAGTGAAAACAGTATTCACTCTGAAGATTTAAAATTTTGCAAAAATGGTAATTGAACATATTACTGTGATAACTCAAAAAGTTAATGTACATGCAATATGTGGTTTTGATATAATGATCAATTAAACTGAGGGTGCAAAAAGTAGTTTGGGGGGAATTTTTCAAACATTTACACATCAAACCTGTTTTTAGTTAATTATTTCGAAATTGGAGTTACATATCACTCTCAGATAGCTAACGAAAAGATAGACATAAAAAGCTTTAAAAATTATGAAAAAGTGAATGCACTGGAAGTGGTTTAGAAAAAGGCTGTTTTTTGCTAAAAATATGGCTTTTTAATTCAAAAAAAAAAACCTTTAGAATTTTTTTTCCCACAAATAGGTAGTCAAAATGTGTTATTTAAGTCATATTTAATAATCGTATAAAATTTTAGAAAGGTGCAATGAACATTGAAGAAAAAAATATTTAGGGTGTTTGCCTACTTTAAAAAAACTATTTAATTTTATAAGTATCAAAGTTTCTTTTAAAAAGAGTTAACCTAAAATTTGTAGTCAGCAAAAGTGTCAACTTAACGGGGTGTGCAACACAGCTGTTTAAATCTATAGCGTTTATATCACCTCCCCCTCCCAACCAGTCTATCTTTGTGTTCACCAAACTTAGAAAGTCGATCGTCTGTCAATTTAGGTTGCCGACAGTGTTTTAAGTGGGTCCAGGACACATTTTGCAAAATATTTTATTAAACAATTTAGAGTTCTGAATTTTTTTGCACTGATTCACCATCAGTTTAATTATGCAAAGTCATAACACAAATATTAAAAAAAACATTCAAATTTAATTATTTTGTTCTAAAATAATGAAGTTGCTTTAAATGGCTAAAACTCAAAATATTCTTGGTCAATACTCAATGTTTTTTAAAAACTATGCACAGATATCTAAGTTTTAATTTTTATTCGGCGATTTAAAAAAATATTAATTCAATGAAAAATGGAAAATATTTGAAGAAAAATTTCGAAAAATTCAGAGATACTTAAAAAAAAAAATCATATTTTTTGAAGTAATTTTTTTTTTTTTTTTTTTTCAAATTCGCCGAATAAAAATCAAAGTACACTGTTTAAAAAAAATATCCTCCAAATGTCATTACTTTATCTATATCAGTTCTTGACTTATAAGAGTTTGAATGCAAAAAATCGGGAAAAATTGCATCATGGAGAAAAATGCGTTTGAAGTTTCAGAGTTAAACATATTAGTTAAATGCATGCAACAAAGATAATTATATCTTTTGTTCTGATGAAGATAGAAACAAGATTCAAACGTCCTTTTAAGAAGAAAAAAAAGGAGAATTATTTTAAATAATAAAAAAACATTGCAAAATTTGACAATTTTTGTGTCACTTAAACTAATCATCTTTCCTCTCTGTAAAAGTTCTTTTTCTGCCAGCGTATTATTAATGCAAGGAAAACAACCTGTCTTGACTTTCTGTAAAAACCGTTTCTCTACCAGTGTGGTGTCACCACGGAAAAAACAACTTTTTTTTTTGTGAATTATTTTGCATTGTCGCTAAATAATTTGATACAAGAACGTTACTTGAACTGGAGACTTTTTTATTTTATCTCTTTAGAGAAAAGTAACGTTTACGGTGCCGTCACATTTGCTACTATTTTTCTGATTTTATTTTTAATGAGTTTTTTAATGGTAATTAATGATTTCGTGTATATATTTCGCTGTTCATTTTGCTTTTATTATTTTTTTTAGTTTAATTTGCGGATTATTCGAATTAAACTTTTTCAAGTTATTTAATGGCATGTACGTTATTGGGCGACTTATTTTACAATTTGATTTGCGTCTTTAATTATTTGGATATTTTGTTTTTTCATTTAGTTCACCTATTAATTTGAATCGAACTTTTTACGTTATTTAATGACTTTATGGGTATTCGGTGGAATCTTTTACATTTTAAAGCGTTACTCTCATTTTTTGGAGGACGTTTTTTCTTCATTTTAATAAAACTTTTAGTCCTGTTAACATGCATGTTTCATTTGAAAGTCCATTAAAAGTATGAAATAACGTATGATATCGCCAAAAAATTAGTTTTTACGCAACTTTGACCAAACATGACGGCAATAAACAAAATGAAATTTGATCGCCAAGATATAAAATGAGCCAAGTGAAGCCTCACGGAAAAGTTCTCGATTCTCTATATCCATCATACTTTTATGTGCGTAGAAAAATGTCTATGAAATCTATTCATTTAAGAAATTTTGCTTCTGATGGGGTTGTTTCCTTCAGTCAAAAGAACTACTTTTAGTCACTGAAATTGATAGAATAAGCAAAAAAAAAAAAAAAGGAAAACTTTCATTTCCCAACGCTTAATTTTTAATTAATTTTTTTAAATGTCCGATTTTGTAAATAAGGCGTGGTTTTTATGACGTCACAAATGATGTTCTTTGGCGCATCTCTCTACCGCATTTCCACGTTATGATAATCAAGAAGTGAATTAATTACTGCGCTCTACACTTGCTCTCAACCATATCGTTGCCAGTACATGACAGTAAAGATGCGAATTAAATATTGCGCTCTGCGAATTACAGCAGTGAATGGCAGTTTATCATTTATGATGTCATCGGCAGACGCGTAAACAATGAAAGCGCACCAATTAAAGTTTGTTTTTAAATATTAAACTTAGTTAAGTTGCTTAAAAAATGGTTAAATCCTATGTTTTTAAGCATGCTCTTTCAGAAAAAAAAATACTTTTAAAATTTTGGAAACGACCCCATTCGCGTACATGAGTACACACATTCTTTCTTTTAAATTATGGAAAACATCTATTTAATTAACGTAAAAGGAAGTGCTGCGGTGTCCATATGAGATTTTTTCTTTTTAAGAGGATTCAGTACCCTGTATACGCGCAGGGAGAGAAAGGACACCTGTTGGCCCAAACCTGAAGGAGGCCCGAAATTTTTTAAAAAAGGTTCAATTAGGGGATAGGGACGTAGGGGTAAACAATATGCAGGGGGCACGTAAAAGTTATTTGTGACGGGCCCCAAAATTTCTGTGCACGCTAACTTTTGCTAAACTTTTTAAACCTTTTTCTCACAAAGTTTTAATGAAAGAAACTTACATTCTTCGCAGTCTTTTTCAAAGATTTTTAATAATCTACTGAAGTAAAGATTTCAGGCTATTCTGTTCATTTCATACTTTATTAAATTTTAGACAATAGTCACTTTTTAACAATAGATAGGTTTATCAATAGATCTATTTGAAACAAATCTAAAGAAGTTCTGCCCTTATATAGACGTTTGGTAAGACCTCATATGGAGTACGCTGTTCAGTTTTGGTCTCCTTATCTTAAGAAAGATATTAAGGTATTGGAAAGGGTTCAAAGGCGGGCTACGAGACTAATAAATGGACTTTCTCATTTAGACTATGATTCCAGACTTAGAAGGCTGAAAATGTACAGTCTTGAGCAAAGAAGAGACCGAGGGGACATGATTCAGTTGTTTAAATTTATTAAAATGAAAGATGTTACGGGGCTGAAGTTTAGCACTGAAAATAGGACAAGGGGTCATTGTTTTAAGCTATTTAAATCTCAGGCTAACATGGATATTAGGAAAAATTATTATTTTAGTAAGGTAGTGGAACCTTGGAACAGCTTACCGGAAGAGGTGGTAATGACCAAGGGAGTAGTAGATCGTTTTAAGAGGGCCATTGGTCTTCACTGGGGATTGTAAATTGACTAGGACCAGTCTAGCTGGGCACAGAGCCTGTTGCTGTTTGGCACTTTTGTATTTGTGTGTTTGTAATATAAAATGAAGCTGAAGTATCTAAGTTTATTATTTTTCCTAATTTACGTATTTCTCCTTTCGTAACACACTGTGCTTGGCATTGTTCACGGGAAATTTTCTTCTGCAAACTTAACATGAATGGTTAAATTCAACTATAATTTCTTCTTTTTACTTAAAACACATTCTTCTTTTTCTTTTTGAGCAATCACGATTGCTTATTGCTTTCACTTGACTGTTTTGATGTGGTATGATTTTATTTTCCCACCAGCACCCTCTGCAGCACCACCGTCGACCAGCCGCTTCACGATGCTGCTTCTCTAGCGAAAACCGTCTCCAAGTTGCGTCAATATCCTACACTTACACGCATACATACACGCACGTACACACACACACATATACACATACATACATACACCTACACACATATACACAAACACATATACACATACATACATACATCTACACACATACAGGAACACATACACACACTCAAACACATACACACACATGCAGACATCTACACATACACACACATACACATTCACCCCCCCACATACACACAAACACTCATACACACAACTACTCACACACTCATACCTGCACGCAGACACAAACACACATGCCTACACACATACACATACCCCTACACACATACACATACCCCTACACACAAACACACATGCCCCCCACACACGCCTACATACACACATACACAAACACATATACACTTACATACATACACCTACACACATACACGAACACATACACACACATACAGACATCTACACATGCACACACACCTACACACAACTACCGAAACACTCATGCCTGCACACAGACACAAACATATATGCCTACACACACATACACATTCCCCCCCCCCACACACACAAACACTCATACACACAACTACTCATACACTTATACCTGCACGCAGACACAAACACACATGCCTACACACATACACATACCCCCTATACACAAACACACATGCCCCCACACACGCCTACATACACACATACACAAACACATATACACTTACATACATACACCTACACACATACACGAGCACATACACACACATACAGACATCTACACATACACACACCTACACACAACTACCGAAACACTCATGCCTGCACACAGACACAAACATATATGCCTACACACACATACACATTCCCCCCCCCCACACACACACAAACACTCATACACACAACTACTCATACACTTATACCTGCACGCAGACACAAACACACATGCCTACACACATACACATACCCCCACACACAAACACACGTACCCCCTCACACTCGCCTACATACACACACACACTCGTGATTGCGAAAAACATAATTTGAATTCAAGATGTCAAAATTCAAATTAATTTTTCTTTCTTTTAATTTCAAAAACGTCAGTTGAACTCTCGTTATACGATCATGCTTAATACAAAATCATGGCTAAAATGAGCATTTTGTTCGTTAAGTTGGTTTGCTAGCGCATCACATTAAAAGTTTCACGTGTAATACGTACATATTAAACTGAAAGTCTCGGCTAAGACGAACAAACAATTCTGACCTCTTTACTTAAAATGTTCGTGGTTGAATACTGTAATTTTCTTTTTTAGAAATTATCATTTTTTGTTTAGAAATTATCATTATATATTATCATTTTGTTTGGTAGTAGAAGTCTCATTTTGCAAAGAGAAAAAAATATTTAATATTTTATACAAAAAATAAAGCCCGTGCATTTATTTACCTGTGGACATTTTAATTTACACGGAGATAAAACTGTTCACCTTCCATTAAAGATAACAACCTAATTCGTGATTGTCGATAATCATCTTCCTTTTTCAATATTTTCCAAAAACATTCATTTATAAGAAATAAGTGATTTTTTTCTGAATGTGTGCTAATAGTTAGATTACAGTATGTGTATTAGTAGTAATGTCTTTTAACTATAGAGGTAAGCATTTATTCGTTTTTACTTTCTTTTACAAAAAAGGAAGTATTGTATTCGCGAAAAAAATTTCATCCAAAAATCGGCCTTAATTTCCGTTTTGCTCACCCCCAAATGACTGTTGAGTTCTTTTTTCAACCCGACCACACGTGCATAGTTGCCTTGGAACGTACAGACACCTGAAAGACCCATTTTGACGATATCCGAGTTAATTACAACGAGTTTTCTCGTGACGTCTATATGTACGTATGTATGTGCGTATGTGTGTATGTGTGTATGTATGTCGCATAACTCAAGAACGGAATGTCCTAGAAATTTGAAATTTGGCACGTAGATTCCTAGTGGGGTCTAGTTGAGCACCATCCTTTTTTGTTGCATTCGGATGCTCCAAAGGGGGTCTTTTGTCCCTTTTTGGGGGGAAATCATTGTTAATTTCGATGTAAACTCAAGTGGTGTTACAATTTGGCGGACACTTGGTAATATATTGCCAGTCTTCTGGTCACCAAGTTTTGTCGCCAACTTGGCGACAATTTTTTTTTTAAATTTTTGATCTGGTTTCAATTTGGCCACTGTTGGTGATATTTAGAGAGTAAACTATTGAATCATATTAAAACTGCCAATAATGAGAAAATGACACTAAATTGGAGTAAAAGGAAGTCATGTGATGCACACATCAGTTCGTTTTTTCACAATATCACCCATTTGCTGCTGTTACGAATAACGGCTAATACGAACAAATTCGAGGATTTTTGACATTTCGTATTAACCGAGTCCAACATTATTATTCTTTTTTTCTGAACTGTAAAAGCGGATTTCGTCCTTTAACATGTTTTCTAAATCTCCAGAACCCTTACAGACACACATGACTAATGTACGTTTTTCGCAGTCGCTTCCTCTTCGAAAAAGAGGGGAGAAAGTCCCCTCCACCCGAGAAATTACTTCCGCTCTGAAATTCCAACTTAAAGCAACCTCATAAAACACAAATTGGAAAAGAGTTGGCACAAATCACACATCGACGCGATTTCCCGATACAACCCCTCAAACCACGTACTTTGATAAGAGGAAAAGACAAGGGTGTGAAGGCGGAAAGAATGTTAAGAGGACAATCCCTTCATCTCACCTTCCCCCCAAAAATCGATCCCCTTGGAATAAAATGGAGAGGTATTTTGAATGAAGATGACTGAATTAAAAATGAATATTTGGAGTGAGTTTTGTCAATACGTTCGAGAGCTCAGGTTCAAGGGACTTGTGGTACGAAGTAGAATAGCAAGACAGAAAAACATTCGTTCAGTTTTAAGTTTTTTTTTTTCGGTAAAATAATTTTTATTGGCGTAAAAGATACAGACCACAGTAAAAATATTGCTGTTATGTGAACAAAGATCTTTGCTTGTGAAAAAAAAATGATTTGTAGAAATATCTATCTTAATTACTATAACTAAGCATTGAAAAAAGAATAATAAAATAATACCGAACAAATATCCAATCCAAAAAAAATTTCAATTTTGGAAATTTCCAAAAAAAAAAAAAAATGCAATAAATAAACAGGGAATACAGATTTTCGTTAGTTTAAAAAAAATATATATATATATATATATATATATATATATATATATATATATATATATATACATAATAAACAATAAACAAAACAAAAAAAAAATTCAACAAAAATAAACATTGTATCTATGCAAGCAAGAAAAAGCAAACGATAATGTAAAATTTCAAAGAATAATTTTAACTGTATACGCCTCAATAGATCACGTAATTGCTGTCTGCCAATCTCAAAAACATTTGATAGAGAAACGTCAAGATCCGCAACCTGAAATGCATTCGAAATCTTCTTGATTGTTCAAAAAAAAAAAAAAGGCATTCAAAAGCGATACTTTTACAGCAAAATAACTAGTAAAGAAAAGTATTTTTCATTGCAATCAGAAAGTGAATTTATCGTAACATAATAAAAACACAATACATAAGGATAAAAAATAATAGTGAAAGATTCTGGTGATACGAGAAAATACAATCAAAATGAAACGTTTTCACAGTCAAACGAAGCGCCTGTAATCATACAGATTACAAAAGTATTATATTCTCCGACAGAGCGAGAAACAGTATATTATTCCATCGAAATAATCAAATGCTACTTTTTCTCGCGTTGCCATTCAATAGACAAGCACGTATGGAACAATAAGTAAATTAATCAATAATACAAAAACAATAGTTAACAGAAACGTATCATATCAACAGGGATTGCTGGAGTTAAGCATCCTCCAGAGCTCTTTATTTTCAAGTCACGTTGCTAGTCCTAGTTTGTTAATGTGCACAATAAACCCTTCACATAAAAAAAAACTAGGACTGTTTCAAATAAATAAATAACAGAAACAATTCAAGATTTGTGTCGTATAGGTATTCTATGTATAAACACTTGGTCGTACAGGCTACATCAATGCGATAGTCCAGTTCCTGCGGCACAACTCCCCATGGTGCTATCAACCTTCTTGACTGTACAATGCACAATGTACGTATTAAACACGCAGCTCTGCTAAATCATACGGCAAAGAGGGTGTGACAACTTGTTCTTCACATACCCTTATAAGAAAAATTACACATGGATAACACGTGCTTTTAATAATGTTCATAAAATATCATGTTGAGTAGAATTGCAAGAACGGAACTATCACATTGATGTTGTAGGATCGGATGTACATCGTAAGGTGTGTTACGATGGTTTCACTTATAGAACGCCTATAAGATATGTAGATATGTAAATAAAATGTGCTGTCAATAACGTTCATATAATATCATATTGAGTAGTCATAGGAACGGGAATACCACATTGATGTATATGCAGAGCGACGAAGAATTGGGTGGTTTCCTTCAGTCAAAAGTACTACTTTCAGTCATTGAAGTGGATAGAATGAGCAAAAAAAATTACATGGACCCAGAAAATACTTTCATTTTCCCAACAGTTTTTTTTTTTAATTAATTTTTTTTAATGTCCGATTTTTCAAACAAGGCGTAGTCTTTATGACGTCACAAATGATGCAATTTGGCGCATCTTTCTACTACGTTTCCACGTTATGGTAATCAAGTAGCGAATTAAAATTGCGCTCTACGCTTGCTATCAATCATATCGTTGCCAATACACGTGAGTGAAGATGCGAATTAGATATTTTGTTCTGTGAATGGCAACATTGAATGGCATTTCATCATTTGTGATGTCACACGACAAAAGTGTAAATAATAAAAGCGCACCGATTTAAGTAATTTTTTAAAAATATTAAACTTTAAATTATTTAAAAAATGATCAGATCCTATGTTTTTAAGCATGCTCTTTCAGAAAAAATACTTTTAAAATTTTGGAAACGACTCCATTCACTCATTCATAAAACACCTGTAAGATATGTAAATAAAACATTTTTTATTCTGTATCCTTTCAAATGTTTTTTTTTTTTTTTGATGCCTATTATTATTATTATTTTTTTTTTAGCTCTCAGAAGTAAAGACTAGTTGCTGTAGTGATGATTTATATTATTGTTATGATTAACTATGTTTTTAAGATCCTATCCAAGTTCTATCTTTATTGAACAATGAAAACTATGCACAAGTTAAAAGTATATCATTTAAATGAAACAGAAATCACAAAAACCGAAAAAACTCCTGGTCGATGTGAATGACTACTTAATGAGTACGTGTGTGTGTGTGTGTGTGAGCTCGTGCTTCCACGCATCGCTCTTATACAAAACGGACAGACATGCCCTTAAAAATCATACACAATATGACGGAACCCTCAATTGCTCGCTACAAAGAGGGGGAATCCCCCCTCCATATTATTCTCATCAAAAAGCATCCCTCGAAAGGCAAAGCGGAGTTTATGGGCCAAATCGAAGGGACGGAATCATCTAAAAGCGTATGTTGTTCCACTCGGCGAGAAAGCATTTCTTGCGCAAGTGATTCATGGGCCGACGTGGGTCGGGTAATCGAATTACGGGTCGGAAGGCCCATTTGACATCGACGGAAGAAAAAAAAAAGCGAATGTCGTTTCTATTGCGTTTTGAAGAAAGGGCCCTATTGATTGATTTGGGAAAGTTCTTGGGGGATGAAATACGTTTCGATGCTTTTTGGATAACAAAAGGGACTCAAAATCGGCAGGAGTGGTCTTCGAACTGTTTTGCAGGGAGTATTCAAACAATGGAACTTCCGAGTACCTCGAGACATTTCTAGAAATTCCCCAAGGCACAAAAAACCTAATAAAAAATTTCTAAATCGTGCACTCCAGTTGAGTTATGTTTGCTGATCAAATAATAAAACGAAGTAAAAATATGAATTGTGGTTGCAAGTAACACTAACAATTAAATTTGGATTTTTTACATCTTGAATTCAAGTTGTGCTTTTTGCAATCACGAGTTGCGATAGGACCCTACTCATTGGGTCTTGTGTGCGTATGTGTGTAAACGTGTGTGTATGTGAGTAAGCATGTTTGTGTGTGCAGGCGTGTGTGTTTTACACCCCTCCTCCCTTTAAAAGTAAAATCTGCTTAAAGTAAGCCCTGAATGATTATGGGCGCCCATATTGTAATGTAATAAAATTGTAAGGGGGGAGGGGGTCTCAGATATTTTCTCGTGGTTTAGCAGGATATTTCCCCCATGGAAACCGATTTCAGGACAGATTACAGTCTTTAAAATTTGACATTTTTAATAACTTATTCATTAACGGCTGGAGAAGAAATGTAAAAACATTTCTTTGCAAAGAAGAAAGTATTTAAAGCAAGGAAGTTCTCATTTCTTAGGGGGGGGATGCTCTGGCCCCCACTTGCCCTCCTATGTGGACACCCATGTGAATGAACGCAAACGACCATGTAACCATGGCGGCAAAAAATTATCCTCTTCAAAAAAAAAAAAAAAAAAAACCGTGAGCTAGACTTATTATCGTCGTCATGGTAATCTGAAAAATCAAAACAACATCACCTCGGGTAAGCGAGCTTAATAAGCAATTCATTATTTCTCTATAAGGTTCGGTTTTTATATTTTATGCTAAAAAGAAATGCTAACATATGCCAGTCCCTACACAAAATTCAAAGATAGATGTTGACTAAAGCACTTGTTCCTCATATTTTTATGTGTTGTGGTTGTTGTTTCTGAAACTATTCGGAACACCGAGGACGAGTAAACAATACTACCAGATTAATGGCATACTTATGACTACCCTATTTCCCTCCGGCAACACGGTACTTTTTATCTATACCAAAAGCCAAACAGTAACTACTTCAGTTACTTTTTATCTATACCAAAAGCCAAACAGTAACTACTTCAGTTCCCTAGAGCTATTATTGATTTTCAATCGGATGTTGAAGCATTTTGTGACCACGACAGATTTAACCCACAACAGTCGTCATTATCTTACAGTACAGCTTGACAACGGAGAGAGGGTGGATGAGCGGGAAGCGGAAACGGACTACTTCATTTTATAATAGGTAGAATCAGCGAGGTCGCGCTAGCAGAGAACTTGCAAACGGTAAAGGTCTTACTGTGCTGGCGCGATCTCGCAGATCCTACCTAGTACGAATCGAAGTGGTCCGTTTCCGCTTCCAAGTCATCCGCCATCACTTCGCGATCAAGTTATACTGACGATAAATTCTGTACCACTCAGCTACGAGCTCAACACTCAACCGATCGAGTTACCTCAACCCCATAATTTTATGCTAAACATTGTATGTTGAATCGAAACCTTTTCTGTAACCGATTTCGCATAAAGTACCTACGATATATCAGCCTATTTCAAATATTACTGTGAGATATATTGTTTCTAAGGGAGGTTTATCTGAATTTAAACTCATATTATAGCTCTGAGGGTTCCGTAAGTTGTGTTTTTCGGCCGAGTGTGTGTCACAACAGGGTTTATTATGCAATTTTTATAACCTTGCCCTAAGGTAATCACAGTATCAACTTTTGTGACATATAAAAAAGTAGCTCTTTGAAAGCACAACTCATTTCAGGATCCAATCAGCCGTTTGCTCACGAACAGACCCTTAATCCCTCCGCAATGCAGAAGCAAAAAATGAATTGCATTTCATTTAGATAAACTTAGAAATTAAAGAGCTGGTTGAACTCCAAGTCGTGTTTAATTTCCAGCCTCCTTTTGTCCAACAACAGGCATAATGGTAAATATTTTTGATATAGATGAGAATTGTTTCAAAAGTCTAATAATAAAGCTCAATGTCTGTCATGCGCATAGCGCCTAGACCGTTAGACCGATTTTCATGAAATTTATCACAAATTTAGTTTATAGCATGGGGGTGTGCACCCGAAGCGATTTTCGGAAGTACGATTTCGGTCTTTTTCTATTCCAAATTTAAGAACATTTTACCGAGCAAATTATCATAATATGGACGAGTATTTATCATAAAGTGAACGAGTAAATTACCATAACGTGGTCGAGCAAATTATCATAACAATGGCGAGCAAATAGGCGAGAAATTCATCATCCATTATTTGTAAATATATAAGCGAATCAAATGACCTTTTAATTTTCTAATACGGGCAAAGCCGTGAGGGTACCGCCAGTAGTTAATAAAATCTTTCAGTCAACTTGAATGTTTCTTTCATAAAATCGCGATATCCTATCATACTATCCTTTCATGTGACGCCACTATGGCTGAATAGCATTAGCGCGACGATTTTGCTTCTAAATTTTCCACCAGGTGGAGACATCTGGGCTCTTGCGATGCGATTGCATTAGGCATTATATTTAGCCGAGAGCACTTTAGCCAAAGAGGCACTCTAGAAACCTCTTAACGCCGCATATCATACAGATTTAACCAAGACTTCTGCAAATTCATTGACTGATCTCGGGTTCGATCCCGCGATCTTGGGCATAAAGAAAGCTCCGCTCAACTATTACGTCGCGCCGTTCTGTCGTAGTTGAGCAAGTTTAAGCTATTTGCTCGTTTGAATTTCAGTATTGCATTTCCTGTTGTACTTAGATTAACAACTAGTTGTTTTTAAGCCTCTTCTTTCAATCGAGAGAAAACCTCGCAGGTACTGGGCTGCTTAGTGCTCAAAGAGAAAAAGAAGAAAGATAAACAGAACTGAAACTGAGGACAAACGTTTGTGAAAAAAAAAATAATAAAAAAAAGAAAACCTAAACTTGGGGACAAAAAAAGCAAAACATGACTTTGCCTTGAAGCTTGTTTTGAAATTCACCTGATTAAACATAATTTCTCACTCAATTGGTGTAAATTAAGCTATATGTTAATTACATGTCGAGCGTGTGTTTTTACACTGGTTTTTATTCTAAACAAGTTGCATATTTTGTTGAGCTACCAGTGACAGAGGGTCAACGATCGGATCAAAAATAAAGCTCGAGTCAGATTACTCTTCGTTTGTACAAAGCCACTTAGCACTTCCCGGGGTTCAGCAAAACACCCACATTGGTATTCCATCCCTGTTAGACTACTTTCTCTCATTCTTTCTTATCACGGGGACCAAAACCGATGGAGCCATAACTCGGACGTCTTAAAAGAGGATACCCTTCTCCTTAAGTGCCCCTTTCCTTTATTCCTTCTACTGAAATCGATGGGATGATTTTCACAGAGGAGAACGAAGTCTTCTAGAGAACAGTTTCTTCTCTCCTTCTTTTGAAAATAATAAAAAATAGCAAATATATAAGGGGAGGGGGTGGTCTTGGATTACTTTTACGTAGCAACTGTAAGACAGGGATTGTTGTAAATTATACCTGACTTTATGGGGAAGATTTTTTCTACTAAAATCGAACTAGTTTTGCCGAGTAGATATTTGCTTCTTACGTATAAAATAAGGTTTTTAAATCTTTCTAATAATAAAGCTGAAAGTTTCTCTGTCTGGATATCTCTCTTTCCGGATCTCTGTCTGTCAGGATTTTTGTGGCGCGCATTGCGCCTAGACCGTTCGGCCGATTTTCATGAACTTTGGCACAAAGTTAGTTTGTAGCATGGGAGTGTGCACCTCGAAGTGATTTTTCGAATATTTGATTTTGTTCTTTTTCTATTCCAATTTTAAGAACATTTTCCCGAACCAAATTATCATAAGATGGACGAGTAAATTACAAAGTTATCATGACGTGGAACCGTAACATGGGCAAGTCAATTGGCGAGAAATTCACCATACATTATGTGTAAATATACAGACGAACCAAAAGACCTTTTAATTTTCTATTACGGGGAAAGTCGTGCGGGTGCCACTAGTCCTTTATAAAATTCAACTAATTCTCCTGGTTTCTCACATACAGGGTGAATCTAAAATCTAGGGGGCAAAACTTTAAGAAGTGTTAGAGAGGAAGATAAGAAGCAAGAATCGCATAAGGAACATATGGTCGCAAACGCAATACTGACGCGCTACATGCACACAAAGCCAGAAGTTAATGGATACAAAACAGGTCACAAAATTGTTACAAAGACGATTTTACACAACATTTTAGTTTTTAAGATATGTTAAGAGCGGTTGTTTAAAGTTACGGCCCGCTGAAGTTCTTTTACACGCTTCACAACAAAAGCGCAGCGATCGATGAAGCATGAAAGTTTGTCTTAGTCGGTCGTTATTGCGACAGTGAGTGCTTCGTCATGTACTACAGCTGCAGGCCGCAAATTTCCTCAACCGCTGTAAACCTTTCTTTAAAATTAAAATGCTGTTCAAAATCTCCTGTATGTAATAAATTTGCGACCTGTTATGCATAATCAGTTTCTGGCTTTGTGTGCAATGTAGCGCGTTAGCATTCCGTTTGCACCCACATGTTAATTATGATTCTTGCTTCTTATCCTCCTACCTTACAGCCCAAGAAGTTTTGCTCGAGAGTTTAGACTCACCCTGTATAGTTCATTGAGTTGACAATATGTATTATTAAAAAGAATTTGAAAACGCTTAGAATTTGCTTTTGAAAATTAAGTCATTATTTTCTTGCACAATACCCCATTCGAAAACGCAAAATAAAGTGTCTGTCTTTGTTAAGCGCACTTTTTTATTGGATACTTTAATTGTAAAATAAATGATTGAAATAACTTTTCAGGTTTTATATCAAATTTCAATTTGTTATCTAAAACTTCAATTGAATTTTCAAGACAAATAATTTCTGTAACTTGTTTTCTCTGTGACATTATGTCCACGATCATACCGAAAAAATATCGTCTCCGCATATTTCCTATTTTTTTTCCCCTCTCCGCTTATTACTTGAAATAAAAGAAAACTAGGAAATACTTCTGACATATTCTGCCGTGGGCAGGTAAAGGACAGTAACTGCACATTTTTCATTTTTTTGCATTTTTGTCATCTATTGTACTTTAGCTTTATTGCACATGCTTGCTTATTTGGTTTCCGCTGAAAAAAGGCAAGGAAAAAAAACGTCCAATTCCAACATTTCCCTGTTGTTACCATTTAATCTAAAGCTCATTTCCTCAAATATCTCCAAAGCACATTTCTGCAGATACTGCCGTTTACCTGCACACAAAAGTATTGTAATAGTAAAACCCAGAACTGAATGGAGGGGTGTCCACCTAGAGGGGGGTCATGGCGCAGACTGCGCCATTGAAATTTTTAGGGGTGGGGGTGTTTTGGGGGGTATATTCCTCACTTTTAGGGGGACTCTTACTTTTGGGGGGTCATCTCGATATTTAGGAGGGGGTGCGCTCATGCTCTTAGGGGGCACCCCTGCTGAATGAATCATGATACCATTTTTAAAGCTTACATTTAAATTAACAATAGGGTTGTTTCCTTCAGTCAAAAGTAGTACTTTTAGTCACTGAAATTAATAGAATAAGCAAAAAAATAAGATGGACTCAGAAAATTCTTTCACTTTCCCAACAGTTATTTTTAAATTAATTATTTTAAATGTCCGATTTTGCAAACAAGGCGTGGTCTTGATGACGTCACAAATGATGCTCTTTGGCGCATTTTGTACCGCGTTTCCACGTTATGATAATCAAGAAGCGAATTAAAATTGCGCTCTACGCTTGCTATCGACCATATCGTAACCAATATACGTGAGTAAAGATGCGAATTAAATATTTTGCTCTGTAAATGGCATTTCATCATTTGTGATGTCATCGGCAGAAGCGTTAAATGATGAAAAAACACCGATTTAAGTAATTTTTTAAAAATATTAAACTTAAAGAAATTAATTTAAAAAATGGTCAGATTCTATGTTTTTAAGCATGCTCTTTCGGAAAAGAAAACTTTTTTAAATTTTTGGAAACAACCCCATTGTATCAGATTTTAAAATATTGCAAGTTTTCCGGTTACTCGAATGTTACATAAATGATACACCATACAAATGATGTTGTATCCTTCTAGAACTTTATAGGTTATAACAAAAGCAAGAACAAAAGATTCCAGCCGCGTATCGAATTCGAAAAAGATACTAAGTAACATTCGAAGCGGAACCTTCCCTCAACTCATCTTCCCGCCAACCCTCTCGCACCATAATTCATTTTTAATGAAGATGCCTACTGGGGGATAAATAAAACCACCCCACAATGTACTACTACGTACGCTGAGACATTTTCCACCAGGGTGCGTTCGAAGAATTAACTCTTGCAGTCAGCACTCCCATCCAGGGGTATACTACAGACGAGAGCTATGGGTGCCATAACATATTGTGGACGTTCCAAGCTCTTAGCCGCTAAGTGGACCGTGATGGTACGCTCAAAGGAACCAGATGGACAAAGTTTTCCAAATTAAAGCTTTCGAAGTTCAGATTTAATCAACTTAATACACAGGGCCGGCTCTAATACTTTTGCTGCCCTAGGCGGTATTGAAAAGTGCCCCCCCCCCCCTTCAATACTAATAATAAGGTAAAATAATAATATATTAATAAAATAAAAATGATAGTGAAATGCTTAAAATTAAAGTGAGTTTCTAGTTAAATTCCACACTGAGTTTTGCACATCCAAGCACTGGTACACACTTTAAATAATCTTTTTTAACATTACATTTATGCATCTTATGTTATTGAAACATATATTAATATTTCAAAAAGAGTTTTAAATTACACAATTTGCCACCTCAAAAATTAAATTGAATTTCTAGTTAAATTTCGAACTATGTTTTGCATACCCAAGCACTGGTCCACACTCTAAATTATAATTTTTTTTTCAACATTGAAGCAGTGAACTTTATGGCGGTGAAACAGATATTCTGATTTTTGAAAAAAATGTTTCAACTTCGAAATTTGCCGCCTTAGGCGGCCGCCTAGGTCGCCTACCCCAGAAGCCAGGCCTGTTAATACACATTCTTGATAATCTCAAAACTTTAATCACTTGGGTTTCATTTTCTTTTGAAAAGTTAATCTAAGCTTAAAATATGTTCTTGAAGAAAAATATGAATACGTTCAAACATTTGCAGTTCTCTTTTTTCCTTTTTCATAAACTCATATGTTATTAAGAAAGTTCGATTTCTGGTAAATATCGACATTGGCCGGTACATACCAACATCCACATACCAAAGACGGGCCAAAGACCGATATTTCAGGTGAATCACCAATGAGAATCTACATTCTCCAGTTTCGGTACTTCACGGTAACATACGAGGGTCAGTGGTTGGAAGTAGCGACGCTACTGTAATAGCTAGGGTCTGGTGGGGTAAAGTGGTCATAAAATCGTAGGTTTTCAACTTAAGTGGATATTAAATAAAATAAATTCTTTAAACACTTAAACTTTTTTTGTTGTTATTTTACATTGCATTATTAAAGAACACAATACATAGAATTTCAGGGAAAAAAATATTGATTTAAGTAGTTTTATAACAGTTTCATTTCCCTATGTATTTATGACCACTTTACCCCATGGGGTGGGGGAAAGTGGTCATAGCATGAGGTAAAGTGGTCATAGTTAAAAATAGATGCAAAACCGTTACAAATAACCGTAGTATTTGTATATTTCGGTAATTTTTATAGTTACAAGTATATGCACGAGTATATGCGGGTATACATAAGAATGGATACGTGATTACCTACAGTATACGTGTCTACAAGAGTATATACGCGTATAAACGAACATCATATGCGTGTATGCACTTGTATCTCGAGTATATATATGCATATCTGAGTATATGCGTGTATAGTAGACATATATACGCATATATAGGTATATATACATATACGGGTATACACGAGTTATTTCGAGGATACATCCAGTGCGTGTTTGTACATGTCTACTCACGCACATACATATGGAAGCAACGAGTATACAAGTATGTTTACGTGTAAACACGATTATGTACCAGTATAGGCGTATATACGTACATTTACGTGTATATCAGTACATGTATCTATACACGAATATATCCCCTAATACACATGTATGCTTACAGAGTGAATCCAAGCTCTGGGGCAAAGATAAAAGGGGTGTGAGAAGGGAGGATACGAAGCAAAGAATCATAATGAACTTATGGTCACTGACGCGCTACATGCACACTAAGCCAGAAACTGATGGATGCAAAAAGGTCACAAATTTGTTATACAAAGATGATTTTACTTGACCAGCTGGTGGCCTGATGGTTAGACGCTGGCCTTGTACGTCTGTGGAATCGGGTTCTGACCTGGGGATGCCGGTCGGTGGATTTTCGAGATGCAGAAACTCATCAGCGCCCATGTCGTATGATTATGCGGCATGTAAAAGATCTCTATGGTATTCGTTTTGATTAGAATTTCTTAGGCAAAATCAAATTCCTACTGCAATTTCGCATCAAAGAGAGCCCAGGTGCCTCCCCCTGGGGGAAACTGGGCGTCAAAAAAACTGTGTCATACATCAGCGCCTTAATGGTGACACATGAAAGACTGATGCATTGTAGAGGAGCGCACTAGGTCTGGTTATGGCCCAGACGCCTCTTCAGGTAGGACTCTTATACAGCCCCATTGGGGAAAAAAAGATGATTTTAACCAACATTCTAGTTTTTAAGAATTATTTAGAGCAGATGTTAAAGTTACAGCCTGTAGTAGCTCTAATACACGCATCGCAACAAAGGCACAGCGACTGTTGAAAATTTTTCAAAAGTCTCATTATTGCAATAGAGAGTGCTTTGTGATTGCGACGCATGTATTACAGCAGCCGGCCACAAATTTCATCAATCACTTTAACACTTTCTTAAGACCTAAAATGTTGTGTAAAATTGCCTTTGTGTAATAAATTTGTGACCTGTTTTGCATCCTTTAGGTTCTGATTTTGCGTGCATGTAGCGCGTCAGCGTTGTGTTTGTGAATATATGTTTCTTATAATTCTTGCTTCTTCTACTCCCCTCTTACATCTTTTAAGAATTTGCCCAAGAGTTTAAATTCACCCTATATACTTGTACATCATGTGCTTGTGTGTAAGTGTCTGCTCGAGTTTCGAGTACGTACGCGTATATACGTGTCTACCTGAGTATATAAGTGTTCGTATATGTACGAGTATAAGCGGGTATATACGTCTATCGATAGTCGAATGTATATCTTTATAGACAAAAAATGCTTGCAGTTACCCATATACTACGCGTTTATTGGTGCATTTATGTTAATACGTATATATACGTGCCTACACGAGTATATGAGTATGCATACGCATATACTCGTATATTTAACTCTGTTTACTGTAAAAACAATACATATTAAGTGAAATTAATATTTCATTTATGTCTGCCTCATATTTAAAGTTTAAGTGACGTTAAAAGGACAATATTCGTTAAGCCTAATATTATGACCACTTTACCCCATCTTACTTAAATTGTTCTAAAAAATTAACCAAAATAGATTCAGCTAACTGCTAATGAGTAAGAGTTCTTGAGACATGTAGGAAGCTTCCTGTGCAGTCAATCTGTTCATAATTCTAACAAACAAAATTTTACAAGAAAGTTAAAAGAGGTGTTTAGATTTTGAAATTTTTCATATTCACACAAAATATTTTATTTTACCAAATAAAATTTTGCCAGTTGTGAAATTTTGTATTCAAAATGTAGTTTTTAACTGCCCTATCGTAAAATAAAATTTTCACATTCATTCGAACATTTATTTCCAAGCTATAGCCATTTATTTGACGTATGACCATTTACCCCATTGACCACTTTCCCCCACCAGACCCTACAGTTTTTAGTAGTTTGAAGTGTAGCGCTCTACTTAAAAAAAAAGTAGAGTAGTGAGTAGTTCGATACAAAAAAAAAGTAGTTTGTAGCGATTTCTGGAAATTACTTTAAAAAAATGTTTAAAAAAAGAGAAGAAACGAGGTTTCAAACGAATGTAACAAGTACAAGTCTTACGCGTGTAAAACTTGCACCAAGCCGATTATGAATACTCTGAAAAATACGAGTTGACCTCAGATTGACGCCATCAGTTTGTTTGCCATGGAAATTTTCACATTTCCTCGATATTCGCCTTGAATAGAGCATGGCTTAGAAAGAAAAGAATAACCGATAAATTTTCCAATGTAGTCCACGTTAGTGTTTTCTTGCAGCAGAGACTGTCCCGTGGCTGAAAATTTTAGATAACATGATATCAATGAGGTTATTGTGCCAATGTCCTGCTAATATGGAAGCTAATGTTAATGTTATGGAAGAGGATGATAGTCAACTGTTTTGCCTCGCTAACAACAGATATTACAGTGTTATAGAGATGTATGACAACAGGATTTTTTTCCGTTTCATACACATAATTCTTTAACTTTAGTTAGTTCCACAGTGATTTTAAATAGAGAAAACCACTTTGGGCCAAAGTAACCCAAAAGCAAGGGTAACATTGGCCCAAATAAAAAACAAACACTAATAAAGGGTAAAAATATTTGGAAATAAACTGATCACTATTCAAAATTGAATTAAGAGATCTCTAGATATGTAAAACAAGTTTACACAGCTTGGAAATAAGAATAGTTAAAAAATTATTGTGAGAAAAGTTAAAAATCTGGGCCAAAGTAGCCCGCGTTTACGGTACTACAAATGATATGATTGAGATATTTCTTCTATTTATTTTTCTTTTTTACTGATTGAGTGTTTAGTTGAGATATCTTTATCTTTACTAATAATAAAGCTGAAAATCCCTCTGTCTGTCAGGATCTCTGTGACGCGCATAGCGCCTAGACCGTTCTGCCGATTTTCATGAAATTTGGCACAAAGTTAATTTGTAGCATGGGGGTGTGCACCTCGAAGCGATTTTTCGAAAATTCGATGTGGTTCTTTTTCTATTTCAATTTTAAGAACAAAATTCTCATAAGATGGACGAGTAAATTACGAAATTATCATTACGTGGAACCGTAACATGGGCACAAGCCAATTGGCGAGAAAATTCACCATACATTATTTGTAAATATACAGGCGAACCAAAAGACCTTTTAATTTTTCTATTACGGGCAAAACCGTGCGGATACCATCAGTTAATAATAAAGCTTAAAGTCTCTCTGTCTGTCAGGATCTCTGTGACGAGCATAGCGCCTAGACCGTTCGGCCAATTTTCAAGAAATTTGGCACACAGTAAGTTTGTAGCATAAGGGTGTGCACCTCGAAGCGATTTTTCGAAAATTCGATCTGGTTCTTTTTCTATTCCAATTTTAAGAACAAAATTATCATAAGATGGACGAGTAAATTACGAAATTATCATAACGTGGAACCGTAACCTTGGCACAAGCCAATCGGCGAGATACGAAATTATCATAACGTGGAACCGTAACATGGGTACAAGCCAATTGGCGAGAAAATTCACCATACATTATTTGTAAATGAACTGGCGAACCAAAAGATCTTTTAATTTTTCTATTACGGGCCAAGCCGTGCGGGTATCACTAGTTAACATAATAAAAGTCAGTTGTTAAATATCATTAGTTTTTAAGGTTATTAGATAAAATTGAAAAATGCTTTTGATTCATTTTATCAGCGGCGTAAGAAAGGAGATGGTGTCCAGGTCCAGACCCCTAGCTTGAAGCTCAAAATTAATCAATTAGTTCCAGCAAAATATAAGTTCCTATAAAATTAACAGATATAATAAAAATCAAAGTATTTCTCTTTTGGTTTAAAAGATGTTTTTCATCATCTAAATCTATTTTATGGGTATGTATGTCTATATAAAATTTAATTCAAACTATGACTGCATCTATTTACATTTTCAAGTATACTTGAAATGCATGTATAGCTGAATTGCATTTCTTGAATGAAATATTCATTGTCAGGAAATAATCAAAATTTTGAAGGTTGAATTCCTTCAACTTTTAAACCCGTTCTTGCAGCAAATATTCGAAAAAATCGTAAAAAATATTTGGAATGGCAAATTGGCTCAGTATATTAAAGAAAAATAAATAATTCTTAGTAATATTTTATGTTTAAATGATTAAATTTATTTTTCTAAACCATTTTTTCATTTTCTTCGTTCAATCCTCAAGTGGTACGTGTATGTGTGTGCTTTTTATTTATTTATTTTTGTAAAAGTAGCTAAAAGTAGTAAGTAGCGATTACTTTTCAAAAGTAGTTTGTAGTTGCTACATTTTGAAAAAAGTAGTTGCAGTTAACTGTAGTTGTAGTTCGCTACAAAAAAATGTAGTTTTTCCGACCACTGACAAGGGTCGATCCAAAAGTAAGGTTCCCATCAATTTTACAAATATACAGCACTGTCTATTCTCATTGAAATTTACATCGTTGGAAAGAAAAAAACATTTCTCCATTTTTATACACACCTAATCACCACCTTTTCTGTGCATTATTGTTGACGGCGCCCTAACTTCTGTATCGAGTGTCACAGAATTCCACCGCCAGAGTAGGACATGACAGTCAACAAACCACTCCGTTCTTGATTGCAGTCCGGAGCTGGAGTCTAGTGATTACCACTTGTTTCCTAAGTTTAAGGAACAGTTTGATGGCTAATGTTTCCGGAGCAACGACGAAGTCAATAAAAAAGCGGTGAAACACTTCCTCAACGAATTGGCGGTGGAATTCTGTGACACTCGATACAGAAGTTAGGGCACCGTTGACAATAATGCACAGAAAAGATGGCGATTAGGTATGCATAAAAATAGAGAAACGTTTCTTCTTTCCAACGATGTAAATTTCAATGAGAATAGACAGTGCTGCATATGTGTAAAATTGATGGGAACTTTACTTTCGGATCCACCCTTGTATATACCACATTTGTATTGTAATAAGCTGAAAAAATATAGTCCACAATTTTAATTAAAATTATAGCTCTTCTAATTGAATATATTGATTTTTCTTTTTTCTTTTTTAAGCGTCAGATGTCACCTCGCTCATATACTATCAAACGTTCACGAAACTTGAAGTTTTTCACTCTATAACATAAAGAATAATCTTGTCATAATTTTTCTCGGAATCTGTGGTATCAGATACTAAGATATGATCATTGACTTCTGGTTTCTTTCTGTGTAACTTAAAGACAGGCTTCACGCGGCTTATTAAAAGCTTTGTAGCACATCAGCGTATTCGCCGAGTTCAGAACTGTGAACAATTCCAGCGAAATGAGGAGGGGAAATGCGGTCGCTCAACTTCTTCCACTCGTATTTTAATAAATCATGTGAATGACTCGTTTTGCATAATACTTTTGAAGTGACAGATGATGAGTTCAAAATGCTAGAATGCCACTTTTTTTCTCCCAACTAAAGTATACAAAATAAAACATTAAAACTCATCGAATCCACAAAAATATTTGATTTACTTCTACACGGAATTAACAGTTAATTATTCGTTGAGAAAAATCAGTTACACAGTTTGAAAATTACGTCAATCAACCTACTATTGAAAACGTATTGGAAACATTCAAAAATCGACAAATAAAAAACTATAAGAAGCATGTAGAAAACCTCATAAGGAAGCCAAGAGTGCCAAACAAACTGGTAGCTAATATAGAATTAGCGCAGACCAGACGAGTGACCGAAACAATGGTTCGGTTCAACTCGAATATTGAAGGCAAGGCATGGTATATTCAGTAAATTACAGAGGTTTTCCATCTCCAGCTCAGTCACTTTCCTATGCCGGGCTGATGAGTGCTAATAAGCACGAAACTGCAGTCCTCGGCTGGAAATGACTGAGCTAGCCGTGTATTTCATGTATTTCTGCTTTAGCCCTGGCTATTATTGGGCGGTAATTTACTGAATGTAAATGAATGGTTAACCTGATTCAAAGTGATCCTGCTAATCAGTTAGTTTTGAACCATTTAAGATTGTTGTGTAAAATAAAATTTGTCCAAAAAAGTTTCCACTTTGAGGTAGATTTTTTTTTTAACCTGCTAAACATAATTCCATTTTCATTTATAGTATATATTCTATCATTTTGTATAGAATGTGACAATGCAGGCTGAGGGATTTCAGTAACTTCAAATCATCACTCAATAGTAACTTTCAAACAATCATTTCAAAGACGATTGGATGATACAAGGAGACAAGTAGAGGGTTGCCGACTTATTTCATAAAAAAAAGGTAGGAATTACCTTGCCAGCCGAGGAAAATATTAGGCAATTTATTTTCTTTTGAAGTGAAATATCAATGGCTTAGACTGCAAGCTGGCTAACCTCATGATAGATAACTCTTAGGACGCAGTAACAGCGTCTTAGGTTTATAGTACATTGCGTAATCAGTGATGCAACGTGAATTCTTCTATTTGTATGCAGCATTTGACATTACCTATCTTTTCTGTTTATGTAACTTGAAAGAATAACCAAGTTAAGGGGGAGGGGGGGAAATGAGTGTCTTAAAGACACATGATATAATTTAAACTTTTATATATATATTTTTTTTTTACATTCTTAACTGTTCTCCGGCACGTTTTCTCTTACGCAACGCTCTTCTTCTTTTTGCGCCTGACTTGGCATATTCACAACACGATTGCATATTTTAATGAAGAAAATAGATTATCAACAATGAGGGAACTAAACAAATCTTCCAATCTGCTTTTTAATAATTTCTAAAAACAATGAAAAATAATAGTAGGTAATCATAAAATTATTTTTGTTAATAAAAGTTAACTCTTTTCAAGGCTTAACTTAAGCAATGTGGATAACGCTTTTAAACTGATGGTTTGACTTGATTCAAATAAACCCGCATTACTTGAAAAGTTAAAAATGACTAAAATTTACAAATATATGCTTGCGTAAGTTCAGCCCTGAAATTCATTAGTTAAATTAATAAACAAAATTAACTTTATAACTGCTGTTATTTTTCATTGTTTTTGAAAGCAATTAAAAAGCGAAAGTATTTTAACTTTATAATTGTGTTCCATTGTTTTTTTAAACCAATAAAAAAAATATGGTTACGGGTAAATATTTCAAAGTCCTCGCACAAAACGTTTCACTTCAAAAAAAAATTATTTTTGACAATATGTGAAGATGTGGAGTTAGCTTCTTTGCATTCTCAGGCATCGATATGCTATAAAATATGAGATGGCGAAAAGTTACCTTACATGTCTCAAGATAGTCCCCTTTCTCCAAGAGATTGGCTTCTCCTTTTTAATTTAATGTTTGTGTCGTCAAAATGTAATTTTGTCCGTTTTTTTTTTTTTTTTTTTTTTTTTTTTTTTTGAGTAACAAGGTTCTTTGACAACCTATTGTTTCATACATTTTTAAAAGTTTTTAATGTTTACAAGTTTTTTATTAGTTGTTTTCAACTTCTGGTGTTTATTCCTTTCTCCACTAAACAATTTTACTTTTATCATATCTTGATTTGATATTTATGTATAAATTTTAAACTAAAAAATCGTTTGGCGCAGTATAGCCCTCAAGGGCTCTTGCGCCATTAAAAATAAATAAACCAACCAACTCGAGAAAATCCTACATAACTGCAATCATTTGTTTTCCAAATTCACGTCTTTAATACTTTGTTGATCAACAGAACATTTTTTAATCCCTTGAAACAAAGAAACCCTTGCTGTAAGCAAAGTGAATTCTCTTCCCCCCTCCTCCCCAACTCGAAGTCCCTCTTTGTCAATCGCGTTCGGCCTCAAAGTAGAGCTTCAATAAGCAGCGTCTCCTGCCTCTCTTCGTAATACCAATCAAGCATCTCTTCAACGCGCGACGAAAACGAAACGAAAAAATACGGCACGAACAAAAAAGTTCTCGCGACCCCCTTCATAAAAACCTTTCCCCTACTAAGTACACATGCTTGATGTAGGAACGTCTTTCTAGGAGTGGGGGGAGGCTCTTAAGTAAATGGAAAGTCAATGGCATTCCAAAGGGAAGTTCGAGATCAAGGTGGACGTGGATGAACGCCATCTTTGGAACTGCGATTCGAACCTGAAAATTTCATTTTTTCATGTAGGGCTTAATTTGTATGAGAACTCAGCTCTTATACTTCTTTTCAATTATTTCAAGTGACTTTTTTACATTTTAGACCGAGTTCAGGTTACTTACGCGGGAAAATAAGTTCTGCAGACTAGAGCTCCCACAGCTCTTTTGTTAGAAATTTAGCTTTGGGATAAGTTGATTTCTTTAGAAATGGAATGCTTAGTACTTTCAAAATGAAATGATTGAATATTTGTTACAGTTGCAACAAAAAACAGTAATAAATAAATAATGCAAAAAAGGAAATGGTTTGAAAGTTAAATAGTTTTAACTCTTCCTTCAAACTCCCTATTTAATCAAAGCTAGACAAGTCTATGATTTGATGGACTCTAAAAAAATAAAAAAAAACATTGCCAAAAGAGAGCTGTCTAAAACTCCTTCTTAGTCCAGAACCAGACAATGCAGGACAAAAACGTTATTTTGTAAAGGTTTGAAGAAAAAATTAATAATAAAATAACTCTATACATCAATGCTTCCAAACATTAAATTACGTTTAGTTTCTTCTTTCATTCGAATTTTGGTAAGTAGACATTAAACAATAAAATATATATTAAACAATAAAGATCATAGTATAGATCCTTGGTCTATACTATAACCTTTCGAACTGACACCAAAGAAAAACCAGATGGTGCTGTTTGTAGCAAATTAAACGACTCTCAGCATTTTTTTTTTTTTCAAGCATTTCTTTCTCAGCAATTTCAAAACGTTTCAAAATATAATAAAGCATTATTTTACGTGTGTGTTTTATGTATTATCTTGAGAAATTGGAAAAGTGAGTGTCTCAATTTTATTGTGTCAATTTATTTTTGATTACTTTTCACGTTTTTATTTTTATTATTTTTTTTCCAACTGAAGTTTGTTTCGTCTCCTTATTTTTGTAATTTTCTTCATAAATAAATAAATAACAAAAACAAAAATATTTTTGTTATTATATCCAATCTAAAAGGAACATAAATAAGGCTGAGTTTGAGAATGATCACATGTTAAGTCACAATCTTGAAATAGAGATCAGCAAAATGGCGATATCGTCAGTTTGGCTTGCGTAAGATCTCGTGTCTTTTTCTGGTTGTTAATTTGCCATAGAGGACTAGCGGTGGAAGTACAAGGAGGGGTGAGGGGAGGAATGAAGTTCGAATCAAAGATACAAATGAGAGATAGTGATTTGAAGAGATGACGTGAGGATTGAAGGGAGGATGTAGATTTTTTTTATCACTTTTCTCTGTTTTACAATTGATGGAGTTTTAATTGCTCCGCTCTCATTTTTTATAGCTTCCTGATGAACACGCAAATCATGTGTTAATAAATAATGGGTGTCACGTGACATGGCGTTCAATGTACGCCTCGATGGAGCAAGAATGGTTAAAACCGAGTGGTTCTATTCTTTATGACGAAAGTTCTTTGATCTTAGGAATAGTCTTCAACAAAAGATTATATCTGAAATGAAGCACCGAGAAATACAGGGATGAAATGCGAATATTAAGTATCTTGAAGATACCCAGTACTAGAGTCGCTATATAGATAGGCCGACGCATGGAGCTTAAGTTTAGCCATTTTGGATCGGATTTTTCATTGTTGCGCTGTTAGGGTTACCACAGCAAAGTTTCGGATTTCGCCAAATTTGCCGAAAATAATATTTTATTCAATAAACAATTCACGTGCCGCTAATAATTGCTCCCAGTGAACAATCGCCAAGCGTGATAACTCTCCAGAAAGAAAACCACTCAAACACGCGTTCCGATCCAAAATGGCTAATCTTAAGCTGATGCGTCGGCTCGTATATAGGGGCCTTAACCAGTACAAATGGTAGGAGAACCTCTCTTCTGTTTAGGGACAAGGGATCGTCAGCATGCTGCTATACAGCATAATTTTTAAAAAAAACTTTTCAATGAACACCTTATCTAGGATTTTGAAATTTGCATTCGTTTTACTTGGAACAAGAAAAAGTCCACTTGCGATGGTCGATCCAAAAGTGAGGTTCAATTTTAGAAATATACAGTACTGTCTATTCTCATTGACATTTACATCGTTGGGAAAGAAAAAAACGTTTCTCTATTTTTATACATAATCGCCATCTTTTTCTGTGCATTATTGTCGACGGTGCCCTAACTTCTGTATCGAGTGTCACAGAATTCCACCGCCAACCGTTGAGGAACCGTCACTGCAATCAAGAACGGAGTGGTTTGTTGACTGTCATTTCTCACTCTCCTTGTAGTTCGGAGCTCGAGTCTAGTGATTACCACTTGTTTCCTACTCGTAAGTTTAAGGAACACTTTGATGGCTAACGTTTCCGGAGCGACGACAAAGTCAAAAAAAGGGTAAAACGCTTCCAACGGGTTGGCGGTGGAATTCTGTGACATTCGATAGAGAAGTTAGTGCACCGTCGACAACAATGCACAGAAAAAGGACGGCGGTTATGTATACAAATATAAACTTTTTTCTTTCCAACGATGTAAATTTCAATGAGAATAGATAGTGCTGTATATTTGTGAAATTGGTGGAAACCTTAGTTTTCGATCGATTCTCATACATCCCTTAGCTTCTCGATTCTGTGACACTCGATAGAGAAGTTAGTGCACCATCGACAATAATGAACAGAAAAAGGACAGCGGTTATGTATAGAAATAGAAAAACGCTTTTTCTTTCCAACGATGTAAATTTCAATGAGAATAGACAGTGCTGTACATTTAAAACTGATGGGAAGATTACTTTTCAATCGATCCTCATACATCCCTTTGCTTCTCGATTCTGTGACACTCGATAGAGAAGTTAGTGCACCGTCTGCAATAATGCACAGAAAAAGGACGGCGGATATGTATAAAAATAGAGAAATTTTTTTCTTTCCAACGATGCAAATTTCAATGAGAATAGACAGTGCTGTATATTTCTAACATTGATGGGAATCTTACTTTTGGATCGATCCTTATACATTCCTTTGCTTCTAACTGCCTAATACTATCTACCATCATAAAAACCAATGAGGAGAAGAAATAAATAGATTCCTTTGGGCCGAGAAGTAAAATGAAATAAACAACGTTTTATCGCACAAATTTTGCAGATTACTGCATGCACGTTTTTTTTTTTTTTTTTTTTTTAGGTTTCAGGGAACCCCGCCTTTTACCGCTTGTCTTTACATCCAAAAGCTCACTATTTTGCATGGAACAGTGGTTCCCTGAAACCCCAAAACACGTGTTTGCAGTAATATGCTGATTTGTGAGATAATAAATTGTTAATTTCCTTTTACCAATGTGGATATCTGATCTTTTAACGAAAGTTGAAATCTTCCAAAATAAATTGTTGGCATATCTTTTACACGTGAGGTAAAAAATATTGTTTTGTACAACGGTCTGTGGGTCACGTACCACTGCACTCTAAAAAAAAAATCCGAAACGTTATTGGTTGTTTTCGTGGAACGTTTCGGGATTTCACAGGTTTTTACCTGTTTCCCCGTAACATCAAGCACTGTTAAAAAAAACCTGAAAGTTCAGGTAGTTTTCTGACTGATTTTAACAGAATATTTCCGTAATAGCTTCAAAACGTATTTTTTCCTTAGAAAAACGGAAATATCACGAAAGAAAATAACGAAAACAGAATTTTTCCATTTTTAGGGTTGCCGCTGTATTGTACTTTGTTAGTATTCTGATTAGCCTTCAAGTTATGATAAACGTCACTTTTTGATTACGCTTATTAAATCGCACTGTTACATGTTGTTAATTAAAAGCTTATTTAGAATAACATCTCACATGTCGTAGACAAAATAGAAAGCTTGCTATTTCCTGTCCTGGAGAGTAATATACTCGTATGTCGAAATTGTTTTTACGCCTTTGGACTTTGTAGGTTTGGAAAAAATGTTCGCGCCATTTTCAGACAGGCCAGATGTGTTTTGATCCCCCTGGTGATTTGTTGTGGATTTTACTGAGTCAGTATTAGAATATTATTGCGGTGTATTATTTTACTCAATACTTCGAACAATTCTATTCGTTAGTCATATTGTGTGTTCTAGCGGTGAGAAAAGTTTTAGGATCTCTTGTTATCCATTTAAAATAAGGGCTATTTATTGGATTACTTGTATCCAGATGCAATTTAGATACTTAAGTACCGCTGGTCGCATGTAAGTATTGTTGAATATCTTTGTACATGTTAATATACAAATGTATTTTTCTTGTTAATATGCATTTGATAGAATTCCGATGGTAGCTGATTTAGAATTTATAGAACTATTATAAAGTTATTGTTTTTGCTCTAACGCATTATATTCTTTTGAAAGTCATTAAAACATTAAATGCCAACATTTCGTATCAACCGGAGATTATCGTGATTGCGAGCAAGACAGAAAAAATCACTCAGTTTTTTTTTTTTTTTTTTGCTGATTGAAAGTAAACATTTTAAATCTCTAAATAAAAGTTTTTCTTGCTGTTATATTTTTTGCGAAAAGGCATAGTAGATTGTTAATCTTTGAAAATACGATTAAAATTTTGACAAGAATAAGTTTTCTTGACTACTTAGAAATCTGGAAACATTCATTACTCCTTTCGGGATTTCATTTCTAATAATAAATATAAATTACTTAATTTATTTTATTGGGATCTCATCCAACAACTTGAGATTATTTCAAGTTTCTTGTAAAAACATTTCGGGTAAAACGAACTGATTGATATGTTTAGCCTAAGTATAATGATTATGCACTAAAAATCTATGTTACTATTCCAATGAGTGAAAAATGCGGAAATCACCGGGGGGAGGGGGTGTATATACATCATCTGAGCCAAAAACTCTTCACGTGTATGTCAATGATTCTGCTTTTAAGCACAGTAAATTGGTATACTCTCCAATCAGGTATATTATTCCATGATAAAGTCAACAGGTTTTTAGTGGTATTTTATTTGACTCATTCTTCAAATAAAAATGTTCTATTTTTCATATATGCTTTTCCATGCCACCCCAGACAATGTACGACGAAGAGAATATCGAACAGTATCAGCAGGAACAATTGGTGTCATAATCAAATCCATCAATTTTTCTGCTTGTACTATTTGATTAATTTGATTCATCTGAAGGTGTATGGTAGGTAAGTTATCAAGCAAAATTTTCACTTAAAATATATTCTAGTAATAAATACAAATTTAAAAAATAATAGTTTTTGAATGGTTATCTATTTTTCTATTATACATATATCATTTTAAAGATAGAATAAAAAACGAGAATGAAATTTCAGTAAAATATGTGAAAATGAAAAACGAAAAAATAGCGCAACGAAAAATCAAGAACCGAAAGTTCTGTAAAGACACAGAAAATTTAAAAACGGAAAAAGAGATGAACGGAAAATTTAAAAACGGAAAACTAGATCAACGGAAAGAAGAGAAATGGAATTTTTGTTAAATCACGGAAAATTTATAAATGGATGAACAGAACTAAACGGAGAAATGAGAAATGGAACTTCTGTTAAGTCACGGAAAATAATTAAACGGAAACGTAATATTTACGGCAACTTTGCTGCCGGTACTTTATCCGTTATTTTCAGAAATTTTTTTTAACAGTGAGTATCTCCGCAAAAAAGCTTCCTGAATTACTACAAGTTGCACGAATACAGACTTTTCTCTTGTGAAAAATACTTTTTGAGCTACCAGTTTAAAGATTGAATAAGAGTGTTTTTTAAGTGTATCGGCTTAAGTTCGATTATGGTCCGTCCAGATTGACTAAAGTCCTAGTGAGAGCGAATAAGTCACTGGATAGATTCAGCTTTGCAAGGCAGGAATTGCAGACAAGGGATATGCTTGGTTCCTACTTGCAATTACCGCCTAGATTTGGCCGTGGTTGATCTAATACTTCTGGAGCTTTCTTGGTAAATCAAGAAGGTTCTAATCAATCATATTAAACCTAATTAAGCTTTCTAGAAGGTTTCCGAGACATGGCTGGATTTAACAGGGGAGATTTCCTAATTCTTCAGAAAGTTTCAAGGTTAATTTCAGAAAGGTTACTAACTTTTAGCGGAAAACATTCCTGGTTTTTCTAAGATATGTTACTGGCAGAAATTGGTCACATCAGCTGCGTATTTTTTCCAGGAACGTTTCTGAATTCTTTTTACAGTGAACGGGTACGCAAAGCCAAGTGGAATGCAAAATACGGAGTTATCTGTACAGTGAATTAACATATAATTGTGTCTTCTCAAGCAAACATTTAGCCATTATCTTTTAAAATTATTACTTTTTAATGAAATATAGGAACCGTCACGTGCGGGACAAAATGAACATTTTTCCGTGGAATGGCTCTAGACATTTTTTTTTCAACGGTCTAAATTTTCATTTCTCAACAAATGAAATATGTTTCCTTCACGTTGGAACCTTAGTTTTCAAGACCTTTAATTTGTTTTTTCATTACAATATTGATAGAGCAAAAATATTAAGTAATGAGTACAGCAAACTACGAGAGATCGACTTTGGATGTCCTGCACGTGACGCATGCAAATAAATTAAAATTTAAGTAAAAAAAAAAATTTAATAAAAATAATACTGTGTCAGAAGTATTTTTGTTTCAAATGTAGCGATTAAAAGATGTGTTTGCTCCTGTTTAGTTAATATATCAAGATCTATAACGAAATGTTGGTGAACTTATAAAGTCGAATTGTCCCGCACAAGACGATGGAATGGCCAAATCTTTACTAATAATAAAGCAGAAAGTCTCTCTGTCGGGATCTCTGTCTGTCAAGATCTCTGTATGTCAGGATCTCTGTGACGCGCATAGCGCCTAGACTGTTCGGCCGTTTTTCATGAAATTTGGCACAAAGTTAGTTTGTAGCATGGGGATGTGCACCTCGAAGCGATTTTTCGAAAATTCGACGTGGTTCTTTTTCTATTCCAATTTTAAGAACAAAATTACCATAAGACGGACGAGTAAATTACGAAATTATCATAACGTGGAACCGTAACATGGGCACAAGCCAATTGGCCAGATTCGAAATTATCATAACGTGGAACCGTAACATGGGCACAAGCCAATTGGCGAGATACGAAATTATCATAACGTGGAACCGTAGCATGGGCACAAGCCAATTAGCGAGATACGAAATTATCATAACGTGGAACTGTAACATGGGTACAAGCCAATTGGCGAGATACGAAATTATCATAACGTGGAACTGTAACATGGGTACAAGCTAATTGGCGAGAAAATTCCCCATACATTATTTGTAAATATACAGGCGAACCAAAAGACCTTTTAATTTTTCTATTACGGGCAAAGCCGTGCGGGTACCACTAGTAGTATATATTTGTACAATACAGAAAAGAGCCACAATGGAAACACTGATTTTTAACCAAGATTAAGTTAAAGCCGAGCATAATTGTGAAGATGCTGTGACGGAATTACTTAAAATCATTTCACTTCAAATTTTAACTACCTTTTCTTGCTTTTCATAAAAGCTTCTTTTTTCCAGCTTCTTTCATTTCACAACCAAAGCGATTGCAAGCGAAACTCTGAAGAGAACAAAGCTTACATGCAAGGCCCTGACGTGAAAGAAAATACAAAACATTAGCCCTTCTTGAAAACTTTTTTTTTCAATCTATTCTTCAGGCTTTTTCGAGGAAATTTAATTTAAGAAAGCGAAAAATCTTAAAAAGCAGATTATCATAAGCACGCAATTTAGCCATTTCCCGAAAATTCTTCTTAAGACACGTGACTTTAAGCAGAAGCACGGAATGAATTTAATTTTGTGAAATTCAAGGATGGGGTCAGTGCCCTGCTTTTCATGGAAAAATCAGTAGCATCAAACGGTTAATGAAATTTTTCGATATTTTTAGAACAAAACGCTTAAATAGAATATGATTAAAAGAAGTGACTAAATTTTATTCTGAACAGTTCAATATTCCATTTAATAGAATAGTCTTTGTTCAAAAGCTTAAAATAGTATTCAACTGCACGCTTCGCTCATAGTGTTTCCCTAATTGCATCTCATTCGTAATTCCATTTAACTATAGGAGGCACTGCAGTCTCTTCGCAATGGCTGTTGAAAGAGGTAAAGCAAAGGCCTACCCACTTACAAATGACCAATCAGACATCTGCCTTGCCAACGCCAAATTGCTGTGTTTTACCTCTTTGGCAAACTTCCTAAATCATCACAAAGTGGCATATAAAAGCTCTAGAACTGCAACTTCTACAGTTACGTTTAATATTATAATCATATAAAAATTGCAAATATAATAACCGACAAATTAGAAATACAAGTAATCCCAGTTTAAATTAATTAAATATTTAAAAAACAATTCAGCCTTTCAAGGACGTGTCCCTTCAGTTCTTTTTTTTACATGTTATAAAAACGTCATAATCTTAATATAAACAAAAAAAAAAAAAAGTTTCAGAAACAGTTTGCTTTTTTGAAAAAATATTGCAAAAAAATACAACTGCCCGTTCACTTATTTCACCGTTCACACATACAGCTCATTCATACCATTCATTTTCATTACAGATCACTTTTAAATTGAAAAATCATCGTAGGTAATGTCATTGGACATTTAAATATTTCGGAGGTTTTGAATAGTACGTTGATCAAATTTTGGGAACCGTTGTAGCTTTGCTTCTCTTAAGGGACATTTACGTGCATACTCGTATTTCCGTCCATAGAACATAAAACCCACCACATTAACACACAATCGGCAGAATCAATTTTACCAACACTTGACATGCATATTGTTTACGCAATAAAAAATTCCATACTCTAATCGCAAAGCTTATAATCATTAATCGATTAAAAATAACTGAAAAAATAATATACCTTGAGATTTGCAATAAATTTATAAGAAAAATCTAAGAATGAGAGAAAAAGATCTGACCTTGATGGCATCTTTCCCTTTTCTTTCTGGCGTTCTCCTTGGTATCCTAGATCCCTTTTCCTTCTCTTCATCTTCTTCCATTATTATTTTGAATAAACCAATTCTTAAAAGTTAATGCAATCATGTCAAGTTCATGTAAAACATTAACAAACTCCCCAAAATTCTAGGTAATCCATTTTTGAAGCGCATTTAGAATGAGTCCTTATCCAAATTGTCTGCCAAATTTTAAATCAAAAACGATCTTGTAAATAGAATAATAATTTTAACTTTGCAAGAACAATTCACTTCACTTCAGTTCCACTTTTCTAGCAAACATTTTTATTAGTGTCAATTCGTTTAGCGTATCATGGTAAGCGTGAGGATAACAGATATGTTAAGTTCATCATGAACATGTAAAGACATGTCATCTTCAATCATGTCAAGTTCATGTAAAACATCAACAAACTCCCCAAAATTCTAGGTAATCCATTTTTAAAGCGCAGGTAGAATGAGTCCTTATCCAAATCGTCTGCCAAATTTTAAATCAAAAATGATCTTGAAAATAGAATAATAGCATTAAATTCGCAAGAACAGTTCACTTCACTTCAGTTCCACTTTTTAATCTAACAATTTAATGAATGTCAATTTGTTCAACGTGTCATTATTAACATAAGAGTAAAGAGTAAAACTAATATTGAAAAACTGCGTCAATTCTTTTTAAATATTTAATTGAATATTTCTTTCTGTCGAAGAAATATGATCCATTAGAGCAAAAATATTTTTTGATGAAATATTTTTCGAATCAAAGATTTAATTCCAAACATGCCTGTTTTTTAATCAAGTCATTCTCTACAAACACATAAAAGGCTGCTCTTGTACTATTGTTCTCCTGCTACTGTCATCTCTGAAACTGTGAATGAATTTTCCCCCGGTTTCGAAGACACGTGTGTGGATCACATGTGCGCGAATCCACGTGCGCGACAGTTCGTTTACTTTCGCTTCCCTTCCTTTTCCCATTCGTACTCAATCTGCTCTTGCCTTCGATCGTAAATATTTTCATTCTACAAAGCTTTTAACGGAAAAGTTGGGCTCGAACGTTTTCAGGCTAATCGTTTTTCGAAATACATACGTTTCGCTTTTTTCGTTTCGAGACTTTTCTTTCAAAATGTAATGATGTAAAAATATGATTTTGCATGAACAAATAATATACAG